>NC_079203.1:4635361-4909688 GCF_026745355.1 Beta vulgaris subsp. vulgaris
CATGTCAATTACTTCACATATGTCGGTTGTCCATGAAGTTAGTCTGAATACTGTTAAGAGTCTTTACGAGACGTATCTATGATTAAACTTCATAAACAATAAGACTCTTCTAGACTTTGTACATGGTTCAACCCCCCCCCCCCCCCCTCTTTTCCCTTTGTGTCGAGCTGCTGATTGATGTTGTTCACCTTATGTCTAATTTCAGTACATTTGTACCGATCAGTTGGTAATGCTACATTAAATTTCATTTTAATGGTGTTAGTTTGACCTTGCACTTCTGTTGTTTCCTTTTCCATGTTTCCTGCACTTTAGGGACCGAATCATGTTTATGTTGAAATAGCTGCAGCCTAGCTAATCAATTCCTGAAAGTCTTCAATCAATACTACAATAGCGCGCGGTAATATCTTGCTTTTGCTCTTTTTTTTCATCACCTTGATTATATGATTGTAGGTATGGATGCCAAAAATTTCACTCCTGCTTATTGTAGTTGGAAGTTAGAACATTTGAATTAAGGGTTTGTTCTCTCCACCTTTTATTTTGCTGAACTTATCTCATCTGAACATGTTAGAACTCATTTGAACTTCTTTACACTTATTAAACCGGAAACTTATACTCTTGAGGTCACGAGAATGCTCCCTATGTAGACTGATAAATTTGTTATGATCCACATGAAATGGTCTTACGATAGTGAAGTATTGTGTGTCTTCCTAGCTTGAAGGTTTGCTCACCTCTAGAATGAGTTAGGTTTTAGTACTGTAAACTATAATAAGCAATATACTTACCAACAAGAAAAAAAAAAGTATCATGTGCCGTTGTGCCTCATGCGAGTTACAAGAGTTAGGTACTGGAGCTGAATTCCTATGTATTTTGTTGGTCCAAGTACCGGAATATATGCATCCATAGCTTATGTCAAGAATATCTTTCCAAGGTATTGTTGCTGCGTACCAAGAAAGTGTATCTTTCTAACTCTCTTCCTCCCTCCCTCCCTCCCCCTTTCCTCCCTTCTAAGATGCAGGTAAGACTTACTAGGCAGCTCTTTGACCTCGTGGAACCGACATTCAATCTTGATTCGGCGGTGGATGTGCATTTTTTATGACGCACTATTTGGAAAAGGTAAAGAGAAACAAGCATGATACAAGCTACTCTTTTAAAAGGACAATCTTAATTAATAACCAAGTACTACGATTTTGTTCAAAACCTTACTTAAATCTGCTTAGTTTAATGACTTGTTAGGAAGCACAGATTCTCGTGGGTACTTTTAAGCATCAACTGCTCAGTTCATCGAGTTCTTCGAGGATGGAAGTACAACCCTAACCCATTTTTATTTTCATCTGAAATCGTGCTCATGTGTTTGTGCTTGCTTTATAATTACCTTTATTAATTTCAAACAATGCGGCTGCTGCTGTTTGGTTTTGATGAAATTTTTCAATATATTATCTAGTGTTGTTACCGGAGGCGAATGATCGGTATCATATTTTCGCTTATTTCCGAATCCTGATTGATTACAATTATCTAGCTAGGTGGGTATTGGCGATTTGGCGTGGTGATGATTCCTCTTCGTATTTACCAAATATGGGTGACTAGTAACTTGGTCCATATTCTCTTTTGGTAATGAGATTTGGTTTATAAATATATCCTGTCTTTAAAACTGATACCTGGAGAAAGATTTATTTATCTAATTAGTACGTTTTACAATGAAAAAGATGATTTATTATAATAATAGTACGTATTTTTTCCAAATTTGTTTAATCTTTAGTTAGGGTGCAAAAGAGTATCTTTTTTCTTGCTCAAGATGACATATAGGAATTGGTTAAATGTGGTCCAATAGAATAAAAATTGGGTTTTCAAAGAGATGTAACTTGTATAGTTTATAGTACATATTGTGTGTATGTATTTGTGGTCCCAATAGTTTCAATTTGCACTTGTGTAGTTATGTTATGTTGCATTATAATAGTTTGTATATTCCTTCTTTTGAGGTGAACAAGCCTAGATTTCTGGTGCAACCTTTAATCTTCAAACTGTGAAAAGCCTATATTGCTAGCCCCATTTCTTTTGCAGCAACAGGCAACTAGGTCTGAATATGTCATGATAATGCAGTTGAATTTTTCCTTTTGTGCTCCTTGATTGGTTATACTAGGTTGAAGGAGCTATTTTAATGGGGGAAAACTTTGTCTATCCACTGGGGTAATCTATCCACTAGCAATAGACATTAATAATAAGTAGAGTTCAACTCGGTAGAATTATTTATTTTTTAACTGTTTATTTTTAATGAATAGTCTATCGAGTGGGTAGATGTAGCAATCTCCATGTTAATTGTTAATGTAGTGCTTAATTGTTCCCCTTTTTAACTTTCTTAGTAGAATTATAAACAATATAAGCACTTGTATTTTTCTTTTACCAATTTTACTTTGCCCTTTTGCCAAAGTTTAATTTTGAATATTGAAAAATATTTGAAATATCTATCTCTGTGTAATTGGAAATTACAAGCTAATGTTTCTATATTGTATAATGACACTCCAATAGGATTTCATAGATTACTTATTTGTATTATCAATTGAAGTACAAAATAGTCAAAGTTGAGTGAATAATGCAATATATCAAAATGGTAGAAATTAGATAAAAGAGGGAAAAAGGAATTCGATTCGAACCTACTCGAAATAAGTGGGGTAGGGTTGGGAATTACCCATTTTAGTAAATAGATTAACAAGATTAATCCATTTAATTAAATTGCTTAAGTTGAGGTCGATATTTCTAACTCGAAATGATGTGTTTTGACTTTATTAACTCATATATTTAGCAGAACATCGTTATAAATTATAATAGGTCATAATTTTTCTAAATGTACATACTTTTGCAAGTGAATTTGTTCATTTAGCTTTTTAAGAAAATAATTATTATTTAATTAATATGAGAGAGAAAATGCGTACATACATGAAAATGGGAAAATTAGGGTGGCGAAAATTAAAAAAGGATTTGAAAAGATCAAGTGATATAACGTGACATTAACAAATAGGAAAAAAATAAAAGTCAACATCGGAAATCGGCATAACTTAGCTGTTAACAACAAAATGGAAAACTAAGGTAGCTTGGGATAATAATTTTTTTATAAGGTTGTTTCTCGCAAAAACTTGAAAGTGTAGTTTTGGACAAAAATTCCTATTTATAATTATAATTAAATGGAAGGAGTATAAATGAGGTGAGATAACTCACGAGCTATTCGAGACTGACACGGTCAAAGTTCGACTCGAGTATGCTCGACTCAAGTTTGAGCTCAGCTCGATAACTAATGAGCCTATCTGAGCTATTACCTACTCGGCTCGAAATGCTCGTGAGAAATTCGAAAAAAAATTATATACAATACTTGTAATTTTGATAATCATTTGCAAACTTTTTCGAAGTTTTAATCCTTGAAATACAATCGATAACATATTTTTATGGTGGACTTTAATCATACTTTGGTTTTAGGTGTTGGTTAACTGGTCTAGTACAAAAATTATATATAATAATTGTAATTTCGATAAATAATTCGCACACTTTTTCAAAGTGTTTAACCGTTGAAATACAATCATTAATATAGAAAATATTTTTATGGCGAACTTTAATCATAGTTTGTTTTTAGGTGATGGTTAACTGGTCTAACACAAGATTTTAACGAGCTTTGGCTCGGCTCAAATATCATAAACAAACTGAAAAATTATAAAAATTATTCAAAAGGATCTTTCATATAAAATATTAAATGTCCCACATCAGTTTGTAGTGTAAACATCTTTTTTTCTATATAAAATGTTTCTACTACAACTTTGCTTATTGTTTGAATTTAATTTTTCTCATATTGGTTTGGAAACAAAAGTTGAAGATCGTGTTCTTTTGTAAATGGAGCAATGTTGCATTTTTTCATTGGGTGGATATTGTTGTTCTTTTATCAAAGTTTGTTTCATAAAGTCCCAAAGCTTTGAGTTCGAGTTTTAAGTTTGAGATCGAGTTTGATTCGAGCTCTACTTGAGGATTTTGAGCTTCTGATAAGTCATTTATATATATATATTTTAGGTGCATTTAGGTCGTATTTTAGAGCATTTAGTTTTATATTTAGGATCATTATTGCATCATATTTATAATTTAATGTTATTATACTCCTATTCGGTATGTTTTCTTATTTTTGATGAATTTCAGGCATAGAGGACGTATTTGGAGTATGATTAACTAAATTTTGAGGATTAGGAGCACTTGGAAAGAAGCTACAATGAATAAGGGATCGTATGGATATTTTGTAGTACGAGTTTGAGCGAAAATGAAGCGGGAAATCATTAGAAGAAATGTGAAAAAGAGTCACGTCTACTCTTATGATCATAACTTTTGATGTGCTTATTAAAATCGAGTACTTCAAGCATATTTGGAAATTAGACTTGAAGATCTTTCCAATGATAGGTGGCACGTCTCGAGGAGACTTCTATTCAAGGAGTTATGCCTTTCGGAAAATTTTACTATTTCTGCTGAAATCTATCATGCGTACGCGCGGATCATTAATCCGTCCATTAATGATTTATATAAGACTTTCCTTATCTTGTAAATAACTTTTCTAGTCATTTTAGATTATTGAATATTATTTAGATTAGTTTTTCATTCTTTCTTTCTTCCTCCTCCCACACACGTTATTTTCTTATTTTTCTTAGTTCTAGGTTTAGTTTTCTCCTCTCCTTCTCTCTAGTTTTAAGTTGTAAACCCTAGTTTTTATTCATCTTCATTAATTCATGAATTTTATTAGTTTCTTTCATTGATTTCTTTATTATGTTTTCTTTTATAGTTTTAGATTTCATCGTTTATTTCATGATAGCGTGGTTTTTATTTTTCCAAGGTTTGAGAATCCGTGTTTATTTGCTGTGATTTGATTGATATTTATTCATGGTTTGATTAGTTATTGATTTTTCTAATCGATTAGTGTTTTTATTGTTAATCTTGCAATTTGATCAATTGTCTGATTAAATATTGTTAATATCGAGTCATTGATCGAAAGATAATACTCTTTAGAGGTTTACCTGCAATTAGCAAATCTAATTATGTTGAGCAACCATACTAGCATATGCTGATTTGATAGCGTTAAGGCCCGACCGTAGGATTAACTTGTGCTTTAGATATCTGATTAAATGAACTATTGATGATATTTTGATAGATTATAGTTATAAACATGGTGAACCATTACCCTAGATCCTTTTTAGTTTGATTTTCGTAGTTAAACTTCAAATCTTGTGATCTTGTGATCTTGTTTAGTTTCTCTATACCTTAGAAACTAGATTAAAACGATCATCTCTTTATGGATTCGACCCTATTTATCCTACTACATTGTTAGAGGGTTTTGTAGGAATTATTTTTGACAGGTGTACGACAACCCATCAAGCTTGAGCCGAGTTTGAATCTTTTCACGGTCATGAGTTTTCGAGTCGAGTCGAGCTGGACTTCAAGTCGAGCTCGACTCGCATCATTTACACCCCTTATTAAATGGATTAAACATGTAACCCATTTATTAATTAGGTCTGGTCAAGGTTAAGTTTTTCAACTTGTTTATTAAATGGGATAAGTTGGGTTGAACGATTTTTGACTCATTTATTGTTAGTCCAAACACAAACTCGACTCAATCTGACATGATTGTTAGCCTTAGACTTTTCATCTAATCTATTCTAGTTTGCACATGTTAAAATTTACGAAAGGTATTGTTTTGTTAATTTTTATTAATACTCTTCACATAATTATGATGATGGTGATGAATCAATTGGGTTTATCCTATCATTACCAGATATGGCGATAGTGTTGTTATTTTCTTATTTCCGTCTCAAAATTATAATAATAATGATAACTAGTATTTTGGTACGACCTTGTTGCCAATAGGTGTGGACAAAAACGGGGCTAGTAGTTCCAAGTCAGTTACAATTATCAAATATATTATAATTTATAAATTTCATAATTAATTTTAGTAGGTTTTTATAATTTTTGGGGTAGTGTAAAATTGAAAAATGGATGTTACGAAATTATAATTTTTTATAAAAAAAACTTAAAGAAATCAGGGATAAAAGTAACAATTACATGGAATTGGGACAAAAAATTGTTATTAACTTTAATAAAAGTGTTAGAGATCAAAAACCGGTTATGTCTTTAGAGTTACATGTAATTATAAGATCTTATTATGTTTTACTTTGACGTTAAACATTGAAATTGAATTAGATTGGTGGTTAACTCTTACATTTTATTTCAAAATTCATGTGTTCAATTCATATCACAGTTCTTTTAATAGGAACGTCTTTTAGTGGATTTCTTAGGTTATTGAAACAAACAATATTGTAAAGCTAATGATTTAGGTTTCCATTTTCCCTCTTTGCCTTTTAATCCTTTCTCCGTTGTAAACCAAACACCCCTTACTATTTTGATATGTGATTGTAGGATTTTAGGAAAAAGAAGGTGGGAATTGAATAAATTATAGTGGAGTGTACTATGTGGATAATGAATGGGAAACACATGTATTTTTGACAAAAATACAAGGTGTTAGTAGTAAAAATTTGGGCGGCATTTCAAGAGAGTGTATTATCATTGGGCCAATTAACCACTGACAATTTGGTAAAAAAGAATGTCATTGGAGGTTATACAAAGAAAAGGAAAAAAGCAGGAAGACACTAATCAGTGTTGAACGTTAAAAACGTTGGGAGGATCCGAGACCCAAAAGCAAATGAGCTCGTTAATGTTATCGTAATCTCGTTGTCATCTTAAAAAACCTACTCTTAAATGCCCGAAAACCCTTCAACATGTAAGGTTTTTCATCTTTGTCTTCTTTTAATTAATTTTTAACTAGTCATTAGGCTTGGGTTATGCATGTGTGGGTAAAAAAAAATTTCATTTATTAATAATATACTTTAAGATGATAACACTAAATATTACTTGGTCTAGTAATTAACATCTATATATATATATAAAACAAGGTTCATTTTGCTTATGTGTCAAGCCAGCATTATTCAATGTTCACTTCGCCTACGTGTCATGCTACTATTACATCTGCCACGTGTCATCGCCAAATTCGACACTCTATTATATACAAAAATTTTGATGTCACATGGCGTGATAATTTCCTTCCAAAAAAAACTACCTTGAAATCAAACAATGATATTAGTGTGGTAAGTTTCAAACAACTGCCTAAATTATAGCTACCGGTCAAATATAATTAAATGTTTTTTTTATTTGAAATTCAAAATTCACCCACCAAGAATTGTTATTATAGTTGCGAAAAAATAAAGGTAAAAAATGTTATTATATAAGATGTTTATGTAATCACACCCTAATATAAACTGATTGTCCAGAAAATTAAAATGTGCATTCATCCTAATTACAATTTCAATTCCAAATTCCTAAATGACAGTTATACTACTAATACATTAAATTAATTTTCACTAACTGTTAAAATTTAGAATCTTGATTTTTTCAATAGGTTTCTCACTCACTAACTGTAATAAATTAGAATGTTTTCTATAGATTGGCATATTCACTATTTCATTTCAACCTCATGTTATTGTTTCAAATAATTTGAATCTTGATTCTTCTCACTCACTGTTATCAATTTTAGGAATTATATGACTCATTTTAGTATTATAATTATAAGATATAACTAATTGCTAAAAACTACATGCAAACATAAAATCATGAAAATTTCATCATAATTAGTCAAAAATCATTTTTTTAAAAAAATAAACTTACCAAATAATTCCAACCTATATTGACCCATTTAGAAAATTATTTCGAACTCCATTCAATCCAACTCCTTCACAGATTTGTGGTTTTGCATGCGGTCTTTAAATCTTCTTCACTTTGTAGATGGAATGATGTACACCTTGGTTGCATTAAGGGATTATAGTAACCATGCTTCAAATGCAAAGAACATAAAGATAATCAAAGGCTTAATTTCTTCACAAAACCCACATGCGTGAGTTTTATAACTGTTGTTGTTGCAAAAATCGATGACTTGAGAAGATAACAATTCAAAATGTTGGAGTATAATTTTGATCGATAATTTGTGGCTTTAAAGTATAAAAATGTAGCTACTTATAAATGAGAGATTGTAATTTGATTTGCTTGAAGTCTCTAGATTTTAGAAGATGAGTAGGCGTATTTTTTGGACTTAATTTTTGGAGTGTTTTGATGGAAAATCAAAGAGGAAGAAGAATGGCGGTTGGTAATGGATAATTGTTCATAAAGAAGTTTAATATATGGTACATCAATATAAGGAAGAGGAAGAAAGAATATATTTCATTTAAGTTCCCTGAATAATCTGAATACAAACAATTGTATAAGTTTGCTATAAAGTGTAACACCTTATAAGTAATTGTATATAAAGGTTGATATAAAGAGTTAAAAATAAAGTCTGATATCTTATTGTATAAGTTGATATTAAGGTTATATAAAAAAACAATACAATTTTTAAACATATTACTATGATTTTTATTTTTTGATGTATACATAACTAATTATCAGGTCAAAAAATTGGTTTTTCTTTTTTGATGCATAATGTACGTACTTGATATATGATGTATGCTTTTAGATATAGTTGAAGAATATTTTTGTGGACTATGCTACATAAGAAAAAAAATTATACGGTTAACTCATAAGAGCCCTTTATTGGATATATCTAACAGTACGACCAATCATAATTTCAGTATTAAAAATCATACAAGAGTTATTGACTTGGTGCTCGAAATCTAAATCCCAATTTCATAAGGAGCGTCTTAATGAAAGATATATAAATGAAATATATTGTCTATTTGATAAATAAACTCACATGTTTTTTAAAAAAAAAATGATGGAAAACGTAATCACTCTTTACTTTGATTAAATAATATTTGATACATAGGCTTAATTATAATATTTTGGTAAATATTTATGAACTTTACAACATATTTTTGACGAAACTATCATAAAATCTTATATTTATCATTCCCATGTAATTTGCAGGGGTCAAAAACCTATACTAAAAATTTTCGATCAAATTTATTAGTAGCATATATTATGTCCACTCACACATGAGAACCATGGTATTAGGGGGACTATACTTTATTTTGTGTGTAAAGAAATTGATATAGACATTTAAAATTGACTATAAGTGTAATACTCTGTATTTTTGAGAATTAATTCGTATTAATTAAGAAAATATAAAGAAGTTAATAAAAAGGATTTAGTATTATTTACAGAATAATAAGAATATAATAATATTAATACGAGTCGGTTGTGTTAATTTCGGATTTATAAAGGTTAAACCGAGTTCACTCAATCTAGGGTTACCACTTTTAGAAGGCTATAAAAAGGAAAGGAAGAGGAGAAAAACTTGAGAAACCCTAAATTTCTTCCTTTCCTCCTTCAGCCGTCACCTTCCTTTCCTTCTCTTTTCTCTCTCGCTGCTCTCCTCTTCCCTCTCGCTGCTCTCCTCTTCTCTGTCGCTGTTTCCTCTTTTTCTTCGTCTCTCTCTCGCCGTGTGCTGCTGTGTGAGGCTCGCGTGGGCGAGGCTTCGCGAGTCCGAGGCTGCAGGCGTGCCGGTGTGTACGAGACGAGCAAGGGACGAGGTTGCGCGGAGAGTACGTTGGTGGTGCGAGGGTGTGCGAGTCGAGGTGTTCGAGGTCTGTCGCGAGGCTCGGTTGTGCGAGAAGCTTGAAGGTTGTGCGAAGGAGTCCGTGGGTGTTCGAGGGCTTTCGCGAGGCTCGCGTTGTGCGAGAAGCTCGAAGGTTGTGTGAGTCTGCGACGGAGTTCGAGTTTGGCTGGTGCGAGGCTCGAAAGGCGCGCGATGATTGCGTGAGGCTGCTGCTGTTCGAGGCGAAGGCTGGTTCGAGCGTAGCAGTGCGGTTGCTGCGGTAGTGCGCGAGTGTGTTGCACCGTTGCCGGAAATCGGTCGCCGGAATTTGATTTCCGGCGAGCTTAACGGTATAAAACATTTTATATATTGAATATATTATATTAAGTTTAATTATAATTTATGTTTTCATAATTATGTTAAGTTATAATTAATTAATTAATAATTCAAGTTAATGAGTCATTTTATTAATCTGACTATAATTGCGGACCTGACTTTCGGACATAATACTGGATCGGACCTAAGAGTTTTGGACATAAGATTTTGGACATAAAACATGGTTGGACTTATAATTTAACTGTTTGGTAAAGATAGTGGACTAATGACACTAACTAATATTAGTATGTTCACTAGCTTTGACTCATAAAAGACGTTAAACTCTTTATAATAAGAAAAGTAACGAAAATTCTTAAGCAAGGGGTTTATTAATCGTTTACTTCGAATTATTAAACCGTATAGTCTTAGTTACGTAGTTGTTAATATTACCAACGACGTAGCACTAAAGCTTTTATTTAACGGTTTAGGTCCCAATTTCATAAGCGGAACGTTCGATTAAGACAGCGAAAATTCTCCGTTACAAGGTACGTACGCGTACCAGTTTAATCCCAAGTATTAGTATCATGATTAGGTTGCAATCTATGTTATTGGAACCTAGAAGCATGATAGGGAATGTTTGATTGATTGAGATTGTCTGGTTAGACTTTGTAATTGAAATTGATATGTTGCATGGGAATGCGTAATTCTATCGTAGTATTTCAAAGAGCATTTTTAATCTATCCATAGTGTAACAAGGTTGTTACAAGAGATATGATTTGAGCATAAGAAGACAGGTAAATGATTCTATGTATCCATAGTGTAACAAGGTTGTTACAAGAGATACGATTTGAGCATTTTAATGAAGAGAACAGGTAATTGATTCTATGTATCCATAGTGTAACAAGAGTGTTACAAGAGATACGATATGTGGTTATGAAATGAATGGTTAATATTAAAATGAATTATGGCAATATCTTGTAGCTGGACTCCCTACAAGTGATGAACAATGGGGGGAGTGTGGGACTTGTCCTACGCTCCTACGCAGGCCTACTGTGACGACAGTAGTGTCCTTATATTTTTGACACTCAAGTAGGCGGAAGGTTCCGTTCGATCTTGGGGGTATGCATACTAAGGTGATGGGTGTGAGACGGCTCGAAACCGTATTTGCATTTCATCTAACAGACCTAGTGTCTGTTAAGGATTCAGTAGCCCGTATGATTCTAGTAAGATGACGGTGCCCGTTCGATGCCAATTAAAGATTAAAGATTAAAGGTTAAAGGATGTAACATAGTGTAGCATCATGCTTAAGATTGTTCATGTGTGCATCATTTATGTTTACATGTATTCAATGGTTCATTACGTACTCAGCATAGCTGATTGTGTGTTATTATGTGTTTGATGAACTGCGATGAACCATTGATGCTACAATGGGGAGCAGACTAGGTGTGCTGGTGCTGCTGCATAATCTCGAGCATACGGGGACTAGGCTTGGGTATTTACATTTAAAGCATTTTGAAATAAGTATTATTGGTTTTTCTAAGACTTATATATGGTTTGTGGTTTGAATGAAAGGGGTCATTGATGATTCCCGAGTTGTATTTATATTTTAATTCCGCTGCATTTTAGTTTTCAAGTTAATGTTTTAAGTTATCGTTAACCTTATTATGCCTTGCGTTCCATCGCGGCGGTAACGCCCCGAGGTCGACGCGACGCAGCAGTGTGGCGCGCGTGGATTTGGGGGTGTTACAAAACTGGTATCAGAGCCGAAGGCTCTGAATTTCAAAGACGTTTTAAAAACGATTTCAAAATGGGTAGTATGGGATAGGAGCATATAGAACATATTATGTTATGTGCATTAAGTCATAGGAATGATTGCAAATGTGATTTCGTTTCGTGTCTTGAACTCGAATGTGTTGTTTGATTGTTCAATTGAAGTTGCGAACGATTCTTGCAATATTCAAATATGAATAGGTTAAGAGGATGTACAAGGATGTTTCGAAAATGGTGTTGAGCTAAAACCTTATTTTTGCGACAAAACTATTTATTTGATTGAAACGATCGTTTTATCTCTTAAATACATATATATATATACATATATATGATATATGTTTCAAAACCTTTAAGGATACTTTATGATATTCCTTGTTATGGTTGTGACGTCTCATGTGAGATGTTTGTGTTGCAAGTCAATAAAGACTTAATATTTGTTCGTGACAATTGCTTGCTATATGTGCAATGTGTATTGGTTAAGAAAGGACAGGATGATGTGTGTCACTGAGATAGCTATTATGTTATTTTCAGCGTAGAATGGTTCGGGAGGGAGGCACGCCTGAAACCTCTCTGAATATCGAGCAATCGATACGTGACTTGGTGCAAATCACTGCCAACCTAGCCCAAGGTCACAATCGTGAAGGGGATTTATCCGAAAAGGTTGCCCGTAGGAACCCACCAATACTGAATGGGAAAGGGGGACCTGAAGAATTAGAGAACTGGGTTGGGGAATTCGATAAACTTTTCTTCACCTATCCTGCCCTGATGAGAAAACTGTGCCCTTAGCGAGCTACTACCTTCAGGGAGATGCTCATTTCTGGTGGACCAAGCTAAGACAACCTCCTGAGTCAGCCTGTTTTGGGTGGGAAACTTTCAAAAAGGCCTTAAGGGACAAATATTACCCTCCATACCTTAAGAAGCAGAAAGCCCAGGAATTTATGATGTTGGAACAAGGGACTCTGTCTGTTGAGGAGTACTACCGGAAATTCATCGAGCTGATGAGATTTGCCCCGGAAATAGCACCTACTGAGGAATCTAAAGCCTCACGTTTCGAACTAGGACTTACCCTTGACCTGCAAGGAAGACTAGGGGGAGATACATTCACCTCTTTAGATCATGTGTTTGGCAAAGCTGCTCATCTTTATGCCATCAGGAAAAGAGAGGAAGGGGGTAAGCAGGGTGAGAAACGAAAAGATAATCCAAACACTGAGATCCAGAAGTTTGAGAAGAAGCATAATGGGAACCAAAACCATCAAGCCCTCAAAGGAATTTCGGTAAGGGACCCAATAACAACAACGCTAATCCCAACAACAATAACCGCAATAACAACACCAATAACCGCAGATCTGAGCGTGTGTATAGGTGTAGAAAGTGCCCTAACAACCATCCTGGTAGAGACTGTGAGGGTAACAAGGTGGAATGTCGAGAATGCGGGAAATTGGGACATAGGGCATATGAGTGCTACTCGAAGAACAAACTGATCAACCCCAATGGCCAAAAGAATGGGAATTATGGGGACAAGCCCCGAAATGGAAATGGAAACGGGAATGGAAATGGGGGAAGTGCTTACAATGGGAATTCTAACTACTCCAAGCCTGTAACCAACACCAATAATCAGACATCTAATGGGAACAATGCAACCAATTCCCAAGATAAGGGCAAGGGGAAGCTGTATATGATGTCGACTAGAGAACAAGAGGCTCGAAGGGATGTTGTCTCGGGTACATTTTCTATCAACTCCACTCCTGTTAAAGTATTGTTTGATTCTGGAGCATCATTGTCATTTATTGCCCATTCAACTGTTAGGACTTTAACATTGATCGAGTCTGAGTCGATTTCTATGCCTATAGTCATTCCGTCTGGTGAGACTGTTAATTGCTCTAAAAGATTTCTAAAAGTGCCACTGAAAATAGGAGAGAGTTTCTTTCCTTCTGATCTGATAGAGTTTAACTTATCAAACCTAGACGTTATTTTGGGGATGGATTGGCTTGGAAAGTACATGGCTAAGATAGATTGCGATGCGCAGAAAGTGGAACTGAGAGATCCTTCGGGAAAAAGAGTGTCATATAGGAGAATACCTCGAGAACCCGGGATTAAGGTGATCAATGCCATACAACTTAAGAACTACGTAGACAAGGGATGGCCTCTCTTTATGTGTTCGGTGAGAAGAATTGAGGATGATCCGTTGAGGCCTGAGGATGTGCCAGTAGTCCGAGATTCCAGGATGTTTTTCCTGAAGATATACCTGGTATGCCACCAAGGAGAGATGTAGAGTTCACCGTTGACCTAGTACCTGGGACTGGACCAATTTCGAAAGCCCATATCGAATGGCTCCAGCAGAAATGAACGAGTTGAAAAACCATTGGAGGAACTACTCGACAAAGGGTATATTAGACCTAGCATGTCACCATGGGGAGCACCTGTCTTATTTGTGAAAAAGAAGGATGGTAGTTTGAGGTTGTGTATAGACTATCGAGAGTTGAACAATGTCACTGTGAAAAACAAGTACCCATTGCCTAGGATTGATGACTTGTTCGACCAACTTCAGGGTGCGGGAATGTTCTCCAAAATAGATTAGGTCAGGTTACCATCAATTGAGGATTGTTGATCATGATATACCTAAGACTGCTTTCAGGACTAGATATGGCCACTATGAGTTTACGGTAATGCCTTTTGGGTTATCTAATGCACCTGCAGTTTTCATGGATCTTATGAATAGGATCTTTCGACCCTACCTCGACAATTTGTCGTTGTGTTCATAGACGATATACTGATCTATTCTAGGAGCAAGGAGGACCATGAGGGTCATTTGAGAGTCATTTTGCAGACACTTAGGGACAACCAACTATATGCGAAGTTTTCGAAGTGTGAATTTTGGTTGGAAAGAGTGTCATTTTTGGGTCACTTTGTCTCCAAGGAGGGTGTGTCAGTCGATCCTGCAAAGATCAAAGCCGTGAGTGAATGGCCTACTCCAAAGAATGTCACAGACATAAGAAGTTTCTTGGGTTTAGCCGGTTACTATAGGAGATTTGTGAAAGACTTCTCCAAAATAGCAAACCCATGACCACTTTGATGAAGAAGGATTGTAGGTTTAACTGGAATGAGGACAGTGAGAAAGCTTTCCAAACGCTCAAAGAAAGGTTAACATCAGCCCCTGTCCTAACCTTGCCTAATGGGAATGAGGGATATGATGTGTATAGTGATGCGTCCAAGAATGGGTTGGGTTGTGTTCTTATGCAAAATGGGAAGGTCATAGCTTATGCGTCTCGGCAGTTGAAGCCATATGAAGTCAATTACCCAACACACGACTTAGAATTGGCCGCAATAGTGTTTGCCCTAAAAATCTGGAGACACTACCTTTACGGGGTGACTTGTCGAATCTTCACGATCACAAAAGTCTCAAATACATCTTCACCCAGAAAGACCTTAACATGAGACAGCGCAGATGGTTAGAGCTCATCAAGGACTATGACTTAGACATCCAGTACCATGAGGGTAAAGCCAACGTCGTTGCTGATGCGTTAAGTCGCAAGTCTAGCCATAGCCTGAATACATTAGTCGTTGCCGACAAACTTTGTGAGGAGTTTTCTAGACTCCAGATAGAAGTTGTTCATGAAGGGGAGGTAGAAAGATTGCTGAGTGCCTTAACCATCGACCCAACTTTCTAGACGAAATAAGAGAAAATCAACCTGGGGATGTGAAGCTTGAGCGAGTCAAAGCAAAGCTTAAGGAGGGAAAAGCAGAAGGGTTTGCGATCCATGAGGATGGAAGCATAAGATATAAGGGTAGGTGGTGTGTGCCACAAAAATGTGAAGAATTGAAACAAAAGATAAGGGTGAGGGTCATAACACGACTTATTCCGTCCACCCAGGGGGAGATAAGTTATATAAGGACCTCAAGAAGATGTTCTGGTGGCCTGGGATGAAAAGAGCAGTAGCTGAATTTGTTTCAAAATGTCTAACGTGCCAGAAAGTCAAAAGTGAACACAAGAGACCTCAAGGAAAGATTCAACCTTTAGACATTCCGACATGGAAATGGGACTCATATCCATGGATTTCGTTGTAGCCTTACCTAGGAGTCGGGGAGGCAATAATACCATATGGGTGATAGTGGATAGACTAACCAAAACAGCAAGGTTCATACCTATGAAAGATACGTGGAGTATGGAAGCCTTAGCCAAGGCCTATGTGAAAAATGTCATTCGATTGCATGGAGTACCCACGAGTATAGTATCAGATAGAGATTCGCGATTCCTTTCGAATTTCTGGAAAAAGGTTCAGGAAGCTTTTGGTAGTGAGCTATTGATGAGTACAGCTTTTCACCCAGCTACAGACGGTCAAACCGAAAGAACTATTCAGACCTTAGAGGACATGTTGAGAGCGTGTGCCTTAGAATACCAAGGATCATGGGAAGACCATTTGGACCTCATAGAATTCTCATACAACAACAGCTACCATGCTAGTATTAAGATGGCACCATTTGAAGCACTATATGGGAGAAAGTGTCGTAGCCCTTTGTGTTGGAACGACATTAGTGAGACTGTGGTGTTAGGACCTGAGATGATTCAGGAGACAATGGATCAGGTGCGATTCATTCAAGAAAAGATTAAGGCTGCACAGGACAGGCAGAAATCCTATGCGGATCAGAAGCGAAGGGATGAGAATTACGAAGTCGGGGAAAAAGTATTGCTTAAGGTGTCTCCAATGAAAGGAGTGATGCGATTCGGGAAAAAGGGGAAGCTAAGCCCTAAATTCATAGGACCATATGATATTCTGGCGAGAGTAGGCAAAGTCGCTTATCGCCTAGATTTGCCCAATAACTTAGAAAGGGTCCATAATGTGTTTCACGTATCCCAACTCCGGAGATACGTACCGGATGAGTCACATGTACTTGAACCGGAAAATGTCGAAATAGACGAAACCTTATCCTATGAGGAGAAACCTGTCCAGATCTAGACCGCAAAGTGCGTAGTACGAGGAATAAGGACATCAGAATTGTCAAAGTGTTGTGGAGAAATCAAAATACTGAAGAAGCCACCTGGGAAGCCGAAGATGCAATGCGTCTGAAGTACCCTGAGCTTTTTCAAGAGGTACGTGAGTTACGGGGACGTAACTTTTCTTTTAAGGGGGGAAGAATGCGATAGAATTTCGCGCTTTCACCCTAAAGTATGTTAATTATGATAGTTATTTGTAATTATTGCTGATCTGTTGTGCGAACGTTAGAAAACGCTTATGAAATTTTGGGACTTAGAAGTGCAAAAGATCGTCGTTAAGACTGGCTACCTCCAAGTTTCGGGACGAAACTTCTTTTAAGGGGGAAAGCCTGTAATACTCCGTATTTTTGAGAATTAATTCGTATTAATTAAGAAAATATAAAGAAGTTAATAAAAAGGATTTTAGTATTATTTACAGAATAATAAGAATATAATAATATTAATACGAGTTGGTTGTGTTAATTTCGGATTTATAAAGGGTAAATCGAGTTCACTCATCTAGGGTTACCACTTTTAGAAGGTATAAAAAGGAAAGGAAGAGGAGAAAAACTTAGAAACCCTAAATTTCTTCCTTTCCTCCTTCAGCCGTCACTCCTTTCCTTCTCTTTTCTCTCTCGCTGCTCTCCTTCCCTCTCGCTGCTCTCCTCTTCTCTGTCGCTGTTTCCTCTTTTTCTTCGTCTCTCTCTCTCGCCGTGTGCTGCTGTGCGAGGCTCGCGTGGGCGAGGCTTCGCGAGTCCGAGGCTGCAGGCGTGCCGGTGTGTACGAGACGAGCAAGGGACGAGGTTGCGCGGAGAGTACGTTGGTGGTGCGAGGGTGTGCGAGTCGAGGTGTTCGAGGTCTGTTGCGAGGCTCGGTTGTGCGAGAAGCTTGAAGGTTGTGCGAAGGAGTCCGTGGGTGTTCGAGGGCTTTCGCGAGGCTCGCGTTGTGCGAGAAGCTCGAAGGTTGTGTGAGCCTGCGACGGAGTTCGAGTTTGGCTGGTGCGAGGCTCGAAAGGCGCGCGATGATTGCGTGAGGCTGCTGCTGTTCGAGGCGAAGGCTGGTTCGAGCGTAGCAGTGCGGTTGCTGCGGTAGTTGCGCGAGTGTGTTGCACCGTTGCCGGAAATCGGTCGCCGGAATTTGATTTCCGGCGAGCTTAACGGTATAAAACATTTTATATATTGAATATTATATTAAGTTTAATTATAATTTATGTTTTCATAATTATGTTAAGTTATAATTAATTAATTAATAATTCAAGTTAATGAGTCATTTTATTAATCTGACTATAATTGCGGACCTGACTTTCGGACATAATACTGGATCGGACCTAAGAGTTTTGGACATAAGATTTTGGACATAAAACATGGTTGGACTTATAATTTAACTGATTTGGTAAAGATAGTGGACTAATGACACTAACTAATATTAGTATGTTCACTAGCTTTGACTCATAAAAGACGTTAAACTCTTTATAATAAGAAAAGTAACGAAAATTCTTAAGCAAGGGGTTTATTAATCGTTTACTTCGAATTATTAAACCGTATAGTCTTAGTTACATAGTTGTTAATATTACCAACGACGTAGCACTAAAGCTTTTATTTAACGGTTTAGGTCCCAATTTCATAAGCGGAACGTTCGATTAAGACAGCGAAAATTCTCCGTTACAAGGTACGTACGCGTACCAGTTTAATCCCAAGTATTAGTATCATGATTAGGTTGCAATCTATGTTACTGGGACCTAGAAGCATGATAGGGAATGTTTGATTGATTGAGATTGTCTGGTTAGACTTTTGTAATTGAAATTGATATGTTGCATGGGAATGCGTAATTCTATCGTAGTATTTCAAAGAGCATTTTTAATCTATCCATAGTGTAACAAGGTTGTTACAAGAGATATGATTTGAGCATAAGAAGACAGGTAAATGATTCTATGTATCCATAGTGTAACAAGGTTGTTACAAGAGATACGATTTGAGCATTTTAATGAAGAGAACAGGTAATTGATTCTATGTATCCATAGTGTAACAAGAGTGTTACAAGAGATACGATATGTGGTTATGAAATGAATGGTTAATATTAAAATGAATTATGGCAATATCTTGTAGCTGGACTCCCTACAAGTGATGAACAATGGGGGGAGTGTGGGACTTGTCCTACGCTCCTACGCAGGCCTACTGTGACGACAGTAGTGTCCTTATATTTTTGACACTCAAGTAGGCGGAAGGTTCCGTTCGATCTTGGGGGTATGCATACTAAGGTGATGGGTGTGAGACGGCTCGAAACCGTATTTGCATTTCATCTAACAGACCTAGTGTCTGTTAAGGATTCAGTAGCCCGTATGATTCTAGTAAGATGACGGTGCCCGTTCGATGCCAATTAAAGATTAAAGATTAAAGGTTAAAGGATGTAACATAGTGTAGCATCATGCTTAAGATTGTTCATGTGTGCATCATTTATGTTTACATGTATTCAATGGTTCATTACGTACTCAGCATAGCTGATTGTGTGTTATTATGTGTTTGATGAACTGCGATGAACCATTGATGCTACAATGGGGAGCAGACTAGGTGTGCTGGTGCTGCTGCATAATCTCGAGCATACGGGGACTAGGCTTGGGTATTTACATTTAAAGCATTTTGAAATAAGTATTATTGGTTTTTCTAAGACTTATATATGGTTTGTGGTTTGAATGAAAGGGGTCATTGATGATTCCCGAGTTGTATTTATATTTTAATTCCGCTGCATTTTAGTTTTCAAGTTAATGTTTTAAGTTATCGTTAACCCTTATTATGCCTTGCGTTCCATCGCGGCGGTAACGCCTCCGAGGTCGACGCGACGCAGCAGTGGTGGGCGCGCGTGGATTTCGGGGGTGTTACAATAAGGAACAATGGCATAAAATTACGTGAGTTTAAAGTATCTATGAGACAAGTTTTACCGCTAAAAAGTTAGTTAAAGTTAAATAAATGACTCTAAGCAGGTCCATTTTTTATAAGGCACGATCTAATAAAATAAGAACAATCATACTACTAATTATAGATAATTCACAAGTCATAATCTTACAGCACAAGGGTCGTAAGCCAGTTTTAAACTATTCTCATTACAAGATTGTATATTTTTTAATCACAAGGCCATAATAAATATTTCAACCTAACATTACGAGATACACCTCATTCACGAGTATGTTGGAATGTAAATATAGAAGTTTGAAATGGTTCTATAATTCAATTCGATCTAAAAATCAAAAAGAATATGGAAAAGAACAAGTCATATGGTGATTAAGAAATAAAAGGCAAATCAAGAAAAAAAAATGCCATATTTGTATAATTTTCTTGAGTGATTGTCTCTTTAAATTAATTTTTTCACTTAGAAATTTAGAGATAACCCCATTCACTTTGATGAAAATCATGCTATATAAACTTTGAGATTGTTTTTTAATACAATTTGGATAATCATATCATAAAAAAAAATTAGATAGTTTAATAAGAGAGAGGAGTTAGCGAAACTGCAAAAGCAAGGAGTGAAAGTTGTTGCATAATTGAGTGACAGTAGTGATTTGTTTTTATATGAGCCTCTGTATAAAACGATAGGCAGAACAAAAGCTTCTTCTTTAACTTTTTTTGTTTTAAGAAATTTTTTTTGCTAAGCAAGTAATTATATTAATTAGAGTAAACAGTTACAACCTAAAACCAACTAAGAGAAATCAAACCTTTGTTAAGCAACAAAAAAAAAAGTTAGTTGGTCACATGTTTTATCATGACATTAGCTACATCAATCACTGAACATACGAGTCATAAGTCGGTTTAAAATTTATTTTTAATACACGATATGATTATGAAAACTTGAAATCAACCAGCTACTATTCAAATCATGATTTTAGGAGAAATATCCTACAATCTTAAATTTATAAACAAAGTATTCCCCCGCATTTTAATGTGTTTTTTTGTTTCATTTACGTAATTATAAATGTATATATCACGATTACAAGATTTTTAAAGTTTAAAATGTTGTAACAAAGGATTTATATATATATTAAATATAATTTTACTTTTTATATTCTTTTAATCTTGAATATATGGATTCTAATAATCACGGATTCAATATATTTCGAATAAAAACAACTACTTAATATAGAAAATAATGTTGTCGTACATTATATACGGCTCCAAATCATTTTTACATAAAACCTCCCGTGCATTTTTGCACGGGTGGAAAGCTAGTTTTAGTATATAAACTTGAAGTCACGTGATCAAACCCTATACTAATGCAGTTTATATTTTTTTATCATATGGGGATTAAATGGAGTAAAACACTCTTAGAAAGAGCGGCATGTGGCATTATTCCTTATGAATGACTTTTAATTTATTAGTATGGCACAGTTCCTCAGGAATGACGTTCAATTTATTAGTACTAGCATTTTTTTGCATGGTATGCGTGAGTGAAATATTAGTGTTTTTTTCAATTAGTATTGATCAATATTACAAAAAAATTGATTCGAATAGACATTTATAATCACATTTACTTTTTTTTAATATGTTTTTCTTTTCGTTGGTTTTTTTAGTTATTTATTCGTCCTTATTCAGATATAGTATTGAGAGAAGAAATATAATGCAGAAGAAATCTTGTGCTCAAATAAAGTGGAAGAATTTAAGCATTAGGATGAATTGTTGAATAAATAAAGTGGAAGAGTTTGTCTCATATAATAGAGATTACCGGATAATATATAACATTTAGATTTTTAAAATATTTTCAGTATAATTATTAATATAAATTCAAGTTTTTTAGCCCGATTGTGTCAATCAAATAATATTATCAATTAATTTTTTATCAGAGTTTTTCACATATATGTAAGAAAAGAAAATCATTCTCCTTGATGTACTGCTTATTAATTGAAATTTAAAATTCAATTTCATTGTTAAAAATCGTTCATTATATATGACAAGTACAAAAAAGAAAAATATCATTTAATTTATATGACCAACTAAATTAATTAAGTGTATGACTTTTTTCAAGGGGATGTCATATTCCTCCCCGTTCACTCATATTATAGAAATTGACTTTCTGTTTTCCATTAATTTGCTTTTTTTGCTGATGTAAAATTGCGACGACTCGTTTAAAACAAAAAATGTTTGATAAGAAATTCTTCATATTTGCAGTTTTTGAACCTTTATCTTATCGTTGATATTTTATGTAGAAGTACTTAATTCTAAAACCCTAACAATTCTAAGATAATGCTGCTTAAGGCCTATTCTCTTTGACATAAAACAACTGAACTGATTGCAACTGAAACTGAACTGAACTGAATTAAATAATAACTTATAGTAGTGATAATAATATAATATAATATAATATTATTTAATTAATAATAAATTCATAATAGTGATTTATTAATAATAATAAGTTATTAAATGAAATAATAATTAACCGATTATTAAAACTAGTTAGTGTTCGATAGTATTACTATTTTGCCTAGTAATTCAATTATCAAAACATGTATATTTTTTTTTCCTGTCAAAAATGACAAGTATTATTGTTGTTATTATTAATTGTATTATTGTTGTTATCTATTAAAAAGTTTATACATTGAACAATGATAAATATTATTGCAATGTGTACTTCATAGGCTTAAATTATTATTTCAGAATCATATAGAAAAAAAAATATTAGCAAAATAATAATTATTGCAATGTGTACTTCATAGGCTTAAATTATTATTTCAAAATCATATAGAAAAAAAAAATATTAGCAAAATAATAATTAGTAATATTAAAATAATAATATTATTATTAATTATAATTATTATTATTTTTAATATAATAATATTAAACGCAATAGTAATAGGAGTAATAATAACAATAATAATATAATAATAATTGGAATCATGACACTAATATTTATAATAGTGATAGTAGTAATAATAATGACAAAAAAATATCATTGTTTTATTATCAGAGAATTAAATGACTGAACTGAACTGTTATCCAAAATTTTAGATCATTAAATATTTTAATACTTTTATCTATCTTCCATCTAATTCATGATCTACTATTAATTTTTAATTAAAGAAGTATGTTGGGATCATATGAGAACGTTTAACCCTAACAATTCTAAGATAATGCTGCTTAAGGCCTATTCTCTTTGACATAAATCAACTGAACTGATTGCAACTGAAACTGAACTGAGTTAAATAATAACTTATAGTAGTGATAATAATATAATATAATATTATTCAATTAATAATAAATTCATAATAATGATTTATTAATAATAAGAAGTTATTAAATGAAATAATAATTAACCGATTATTAAAACTAGTTAGTGTTCGATAGTATTATTATTTTGCCTAGTAATTCAATTATCAAAACATGTATTTTTTTTTTCCTGTCAAAAATGACAAGTATTATTGTTGTTATTTAATTGTATTATTGTTGTTATCTATTAAAAAGTTTATACATTAATGAACAATTATATATTATTGCAATGTGTACTTCATAGGCTTAAATTATTATTTCAGAATCATATAGAAAAAAAAATATTAGCAAAATAATAATTATTGCAATGTGTACTTCATAGGCTTAAATTATTATTTCAGAATCATATTGAAAAAAAAAATTAGCAAAATAATAATTAGTAATAATAAAATAATAATATTATTATTATAATAATTATTATTTTTAATATAATAATATTAAACGCAATAGTAATAGGAGTAATAATAACAATAATAATATAATAATAATTGTAATCATGACATTAATATTTATAATAGTAATAGTAGTAATAATAATGACAAAAAAATATCATTGTTTTATTATCAGAGAATTAAATGATTGAACTGAACTGTTATCCAAAATTTTAGATCATTAAATATTTTAATACTTTTATCTATCTTCCATCTAATTCATGATCTACTATTAATTTTTAATTAAAGAAGTATGTTGGGATCATATGAGAACGTTTAACCTTAAAGGGAGTAGAGTCCATAATCCTATATAAATCCCACATCAAACCCTCATATGATCGATGTGGGACTCAAGTCCCATACCTAGCAAAAGGTGCTGTAATATCATATGCTATGCTGCAAGATATCTTATTATGTTATGCCACTTCTCCAGCATCATCTCCGGACATTTTTCAGTCACATCACCTACAACTTTTGTGAATCTGACTTTTTTGGTCGTGATTTTTTTTAATAAAAATAATTTGGTGACGCGTCCACCATGGACGCTTGTGGATGACCCACCACATGCATAAGCGTTCATGGTAGGTGCCTAACTATGTTGGGGCGTCTATGGTGGACGTTTCACCATATCTTTTAAAAAAAATTAAAAAGGACTGATGGTGGACAAATGCGTCCATGGAAGATTGGTGGGTAGGAAAAATTAGAGACGGGGATGTTTGGCTTGAAAAGGAGAAGTAACGGAAAGGAAGGAAGTGAGAGAAGAAATGGGAAGTATAATACTCCCTCCATCCCAAAATATAGTTCCCATTTCCCTTTTTTCACGGTAATTTATGCAAGTAGAATATAAGAGAAATACCAAAGATTTTTTGTTTATTTAAATAAATGTTGTATGGGAAAAGATGATTTTAGGAGAGAGAATGGAGAATAATTGGTGAAAGAGCATTAATTGTAACATTTTGGTTGAATAAACAAAGAAAAAACAAAATTCAAGAAGCAAATAAATGATGGGACACGGTTTTTCTAGACAAATTACGAAAAAATGTGGAACTAAATATGAAAATGGGAACTATATTTTGGGACACCCAAAATGGAAATGAGAACTATATTTTGGGACGGAGGGAGTACATAAATAAATAAACGTATTTAAGGCGTTTAGTAGGAAAATAAACGTATTTGAGGCGTTAGTAGGAAAATAATCGTATTTAAGACGTTAGTAGCCTAGTAGGTAGGTGTTCAAAATCAAAACCCTCGATTTTCAGAGTTAAGGGTACAAACAGGACCCAAACTATCAGGTTTTTCACCATTCAGGACCTACAACTATTTTTTTCACCCTTTGGGACCTGATGACAAGAATCCGGCAAGTTAACTCAACGTTAACTGACTGAGTTAACTAGACAAAAAAAAAGCAAAATTTAAATTAAAAAGTAACAGTTGGAATTTATGGAACTTTTAGTTCCTGAAATACAGCTATAAAAACAAACAAACACAAAAAAAAAACAATTAAGATAAAATAAATACTACTCCCTCTGTTTTTTTTTTATCATTCCTACTTTGACTTTGCACGTTTGCCAATGCATGTTTTAAAACTTAAATATCTTTCATTATATATTAGTAAAAATTATAATGATTGAATTTTAATAAAGTACTAATTGAGACGAATCAAACAAGACCCCACATGACTATGTTTTTTCTTATAAATTGAGAACATTTGAGAAGATTCTCTCTATGCATGAATAGTGTCAAGATTCTAAGTAAGAAAGATAAAAAAAAAAACAGAGGGAGTACTTAATATCCAAAAAGTACAAGAACACCACAAAAAATAAACTCCATTAAAAGTTCAATCTCCATTCTCATCTTCTCCAAAGCTTCAAAAAAAATGAAAATTAAAACCCCAAATGAACAAGACTAATTAGATCCTTTTTTTTTAGTTTTCTGAATGAAAATGAAAAACCCCATTTGCCAAATTCACATTTATCACAAGCTCATTAGAAAAATTCGAATTTATTGCTCCATTCTTGAAGATCTAAAGAATTCGAACAACAATACAAAACAACACGACCCAAAAATCAAAACAATTCGAAAGAAAACCCAAAAAAATCTGAACAATTCCAACTGGAAAATAAGAACAACCCCAACAAAAAATCACAACAAAAATCATACCACAAAAATCAAACATACCCATAAAAATTCGAACAATACAACAAATCCAAAAAAAAATCCACAAGAAAAAGAGAGTTCAAGAGTGAGAAAGAGAGACCATACGACGAAGACCAACTTCGAGATTCATCCACATTGAACATATCTTGTGCTAAAAGCCCAAAAAAACGAATTTTTGGGTTTGAAACATCTTGATTTAAACTGAAAAATTCGATTTTTGGGTTTCAACATCTTCTTCTTCCAATTTGAATGATTTCAGATGTTTTTTCCAAAAAAAAATGAAATCGTAAACCATAAATGGTTCAAACCCACAAAATAATGATCCCATTAAGGCTATGTTCAGTTCACCTGAAATTTTCTGATCTGAACTTATCTGATCTGATCTGATCTGATCTGAACTTATTTTTTCTGATCTGATCTGATCTGAACTTATTTTTTCTGATCTGATCTGATCTGATCTGATCTGATCTGAACTTATTTTTTCAACAAGATCTTATCTTTTATAAAATATATTATTACTATTATATTATTACTTTGTAAATCATTATTATGCAATACATTATAAGATCTTCTTTATAGTGTTACTATTATTATCATTTTATTTCTATTACAACTTTTATACAACTTTTATTATTAATAATAATTATTATTATTATCATTATTATAAGAACAACAATAATAATTATAATCATAATTATTATTATTACTAAAAATAATTATATAACTCAAGTCATTATTTTATAAGAGCACTTATACAATGTTTCACACTTTCCCTTAAAAAAAAGTTTCACACTTGAGAAGTCGGCAAACTGAACTCTTTTTTTTCCATATAAAATAGAACAAGATATACAAACAACTATGACTTGAGCAAAAAATAAATAAATATCGTGCAACTTCAAATAGCTAGAGAGATTTGGAATTCGGTAGGAAGAGGTATACCGAATCTAAATTTATAATTTGTATCTCACACTTAGCTTATTTTGAAATGTAATCCGAACATAGTAGTTTCGTTTCATGAATTTGAGATATCATATTTTATAAATTTCTTATTTTTGCGTCAATCTTATGTTCTTAACACGTGGCTTTTAAATTTTTATTATTTAATAACAACAAAATAACTTAATATAATAATAACAATGACATTTATAATGGTAACAACAAGATTAATAATAATTACCAATATTAATAATTAATAACAACAACAACAACAACTAATAATTCTTTTGAACAAATGTACAAGTAAATAATAATACCCCCTTTGTATTTTTTTATCTTTGTCACTTAGAATCTTGACACTATTCACAATAAGAGATAATCTTTTAGATTTTTTCAATATATAAGAAAAAATATAGTCATGTGGGGTCTTGTTTGATTCGTCTCAATGAGTACTTTATTAATATTCAATTATTATAATTTTTATTAATATGTAGTGAAAGATATTTAATAATAATAAGTTTTTAAATATAAGCATGATATGATCTGAACTATCTGATCTGATCGGTCTGATCTGATCTGATCTGATCTGATCTGATCTGATCTGAACTTATTTTTTCTGATCTGATCTGATCTGAACTTATTTTTTCTGATCTGATCTGATCTGATCTGATCTGATTAGATCTGAAATAAGCAAAAATAAGGTGAACTGAACATAGCCTAACTCGAAAAAAACATAAATAAGTGAATTTGTGGTAAATTTTGGTAGAATTTGGTGAACAAATGAGGAAGATCTGGGAAGAAAGAATAACGGAGGAGAGAGAAAAAAAAATTGGGTTAGGGTTCTTGAGTTCTTAATTTTTTTTGGGAAAAACAACAAATGATAGCTTTTTGGGGTTTTAATGGTCAACTGGGCCCACAAGTTAACCAAGGTTAACATTTATGCTCAGAATCTCATTTTAGGTCCTAAACGGTGTACAAAAAAAAAATCAGGTCCCAAACGATGAAAAATCTAATAGTTTAGGTTCTCTTTGTACCCTTTAACTCTGATTTTCATTTTTCAGTTACAAAACAAGTAAAGCAAACAGAGGCAGAAAAAGGAACAAAGTAACAAAACAATCAGTGAACTCGGAGCAGCAGACCTTCATTTCATCCATCAATGGCGTCTCCTTCACCATCATCATCATCATCCACCATCGGAGCAGAACCTCCGAAGAAAACAGGAACAAGCTTGTTCAGAAACGCCATGAAAAGGAAGCACAACTTCATCCAATTCTTCGCCATGTCCGGCATTCTCCTCCTCAGCATGCGATCCCTCGGCCAGAAGTATCGCATCTACGATCTTCAAGAAGACATGGCTGCTCTTCAAGATGAACACTCTTCTCTCCTCAATCGTATCAACCACGTCAAATCAAGTCTTCAGCATGAAGCTTCTCTCGATTCTTCTGGAATCTTCGCTTCTCGCCTTGGCCGCCTATTCGGTGATGATCACTGATTTCTCATTTCTCTTCAATTTTATGAGAATCTGATTTTGCAGTGATTATGTTAGGGTTTAGGGTTTATATGATGTATATGATGTAATGCCGTGTATGTCGTATTTTGTGCAATAAATTGAACCTTTGATTGACTGATTGCGCATGTTTCGCGCTAATTGCTAAATCGAGATTGTCAGTAATCTGTTATTTCTCTTCCTCTTTAATTTTCTATTGAAATTGAAGTTCTGATTTCGCAGTTATAATCTTAGGGTTATATAAAACGTTTTTTAAGATGATATAATGCCGTGTATGTTGTATTTTGTGCAATCAATTGAACCTTTGATTGACTGATTGTGTATATTCTGCGCTAATCGCTAATGGAGCTATGTAATTATTGTTCTTCATAGTGATGTTACGTGTTGGCGTGTTGCATTTGTTTTTCTTGTTGAGATGAGCTGAATTTGTCTCTCATTGTCGAAAATTTGTGGCCAATAATTTTATTGTCAATTAATAGTACATGGAAATTTGGGGAACAATGAAATAGGACTCATAAGTTTGGGGTGATAGGGAATTTTCAGTAGTGATCCTCACAGTGATGTTATGTTTCATTTAATGTTGCATTTTGTTTCTCTTGATGAGCTGAAATTGTCTCTGTGAAAGTTTGTTGCTGATTTTATTGTCGATTAATAGAACAGCGGAAACCAGGGAACAATTAAATAGGACTTAATTATGAAACTTGGTTTCCAAAATTCTAACATTGCACACCAGTTTGTGGTGATATGGGATTTCAATACTGATGTCGGGTTGATCATCAATGAAAGAACTTCCTGGTTGGCTATCCTATCTTTTGCATTGGAGAAAAGTGGTGGAGTGGAGGCAGTACTGGTTGAGGAGTATTCCTTAATTCGTTAGACTGACTTTTTAATAGTTTGATGCTGAATATGTAGTTGATGAGTCTTCATTTTAGGTTTTATTTTATTCTGTTCTCTTTTTTTTTTTTTTTTTTTTCCTGAAGGTCTCTCTATATCTTCTGATTGATTTGATCGCATATGCTCATCCTTGTTTTTAGAATCTCTTGAGGTTCATAGTTATCATGATCAGGTTCTTTTGAATATG
Organism: Beta vulgaris subsp. vulgaris; assembly: GCF_026745355.1. Lineage (NCBI taxonomy): Eukaryota > Viridiplantae > Streptophyta > Magnoliopsida > Caryophyllales > Amaranthaceae > Beta > Beta vulgaris. The sequence continues at coordinate 4,664,371 of NC_079203.1, forward strand.
CTGGCTGTGTATATCTTGATTCTTGCTTATGGAAAGCAAATGATCTTTTTCTAACATGATGGGCATGAGAGAAGGTGATATGCTTCAAGGAACATTAGGATGGCACATATATACTGTAGAGAACATTTGGCAGATCTGTTATTGGCCTTCACTTTGGAATTGAGTAGGTACCAACTGTGATCTTGCTGAAGTGTAGAACTATTTTGGTCGTCTGTCTTAGGATCAGGGATATATGGTGCTTGTAAATGATGTTAAGGTCAAAAGAACTCTTGAAAAAAGCACTTGAAAGCAATGAAAAGATATGCTTGTGGAAGTGCCTTAGCAAAATCATCTATATAGGAGTGACGAGGTTTCTTGATACCTGAGAAATAGCGTGTGGGAAGTCAGGTGTGAAGTAGTGGATATTTGAAATTGTTGCTATGTGTTGTGTAAGGTGAAAAATTTATTTCCTCGTGCTCTTTTGCATCTGTTTGATGCTGTCTAGATTTTTCTCTTATTCTTGGCTAGAGCTCTGTCCTCCGAGGTGTGGTGAGATTGTTTATTAGTGTGCAAATTGAACATTAGGGTGAGACTGGAGGGTTTTGTGGTTAATGGTCCTTCAGTTCTTTCTAGAGCAAGTTGTTCTCCCCCTTCATATTTTTACTTCATGTAGAGTATGCAACTGGCTCTTCAATTATTAGTACTTCTCCAAAAAACTATAGCCGCAATGGGCCAATATCTTGGTGTACTTGTCCAATTTTATTCCTTCAGCAACAGAAGTGCAAAAGAACTTTGGGATATTGATGAAATTGAAGTTGAAGCTGTATTATGATCAACAGTTGCTTAAGTAGCATGAATTTTGATAGAAATAAGGTACAATGCAATGTTGTAGATGGACATACTGATGATGTTGTCCACAACTTAGATTTGAATCGTGAGTTAAGAATTTTAATATCATTAATCAAGGTGTTTTTTTCTTTGTGGTGCAATGGACCTAGAAGATGAGGAGGCACACACTGACCAAATGGCATAGCTAAATTTTGGGTATAATTACAATATCTGGATTTTACATTTGAAGAGATTAATCCAATGGATCCTTTTGACCTGCGATCATAAAGGCTAAAGTTTTAGTCAATAGAGCAAGTTAGCAACTGAAAGTGCGACTTTTGTAGTAGTGAAATCTGTGACTTTGGAGTTTCTGTCGATAAGGCACTCAAAAAGGTACGAACTTGGCTGGTTATCATAATTTTTTACAGATTGCAAATGTTTTTGTGCCTTCCTTCCTTGTTCGTTTATAGGAAGTTCGGCTGCTCATTCTATTTACTTGATGCTGAGAGGAGCATAAAATTGAAAGACTGTATTTCAAAGGTGCTTGAATCGGACAAGAGGTCATTGATGCTTCAAGGCAGCAATTGGATGCAGGCAATGCAGCACCTATTTTTTCGGTATGTGCCTTTCCAAAGCAAGTTGGCTGAGAGTGATAGGAAATGCTTTCAGAGATAAATTCTACAATTGTCATTGGCCCAGTGTGTATTAAGAGTTTGATAAGGAGGACTCCATATGATGTCTTGGTGTCACAGGAACAGGACCTTGAGAGTTGAGAGCTTAATGGAGCATACTTACAGATGAGTATAATACTGACAATCTTTGAAGCTCAAAATAGTCATTTCAGCTCACCTAACTGAATCTGGTACATCAGTGAAAAGTAGAATGCTTAACTAAAGATTTGCCTCTCATACTCTAACAGCCCGTTTGGTAGTTGGTTATAAATGGTGGTAATGAAATGAATTTGTATATAAATTTGTGAAGAAAATCATGGTTCATTCCCATGTTAATGCTAATTTATCCTATAGTGTCTATTTTTCTTTTTGAATTTTCATTCTCATCCAATACCATCTTGTTAGGTGGTAAGGAGTGGTAATGAAAATTAAGGGTGAGTTTACTTTCCCATGGAGAAAAAACACGAACATGGGGGTTGAAATTGCCTCCCTATTGAGATTTTAAGAGTGCTTCCTTTGTAAGTTACACTTAAAATTCATTCCCATTTCCGTAATTTATTAACGACTATCAAAGGAGCGGTAATAGAACTGTTCAATGGGCCCAACGGGTCAGAAATAAAACGGTTCAAGGTGGGTGGGGCAAGGCTCGAATACTGTTGTTTTGGGGTGGAGCAATGAGCGTGAGGCGGGTGCTAGACTAGAGGTCGTTGCTCGAAAATCTGGTGTTGTTTCACGGCTAGGGCAGTCGCATTGTGGCTTGCAGATAGAGTAGTTGGGATAACACAGAAAATGAGATTATTATGCGTGCACAAGATCCCCCATAACGGGGCTATGAACCATGAGATACATGAAGTATTTACCCATCTTCCTTCTGAAAATAAAACAAACACTGCAATCGATATCGCCCATTCTGCTGCGAAGAAGATTAGCAATTTGGCATTAACAACCAAATTGTTATGCCAGAGTTTCCAAAAACAGTTTCCATTTTGGCATGATGTTCAAACCCCACGAGAGTCTTAAATAATTTTTGGTTATGTGGCAATGTCATGTTGTAGTTGTCCTCCAATTTAATTAAGTATTAGTAACCAATTTTATTTTATTTTTACGTATACTCACTTATTTGGTTGAGCGGCCACTATAATATGTCCTTTTGCACCGTTGTGGAGGGGAAATTTGACGGGCATATCGTGGGGTAAAAAGCTGTCGAGTACGACCACAAACCCACACTTGGGGATATGGGGTAATAAGATCTGCGACTTTTAACCGACTAGCAATGTCAAGTGGAATGGCATAGCGAAAGAGCGGAATTGTCGCATTCACCCATTTATGAGTTTAGCCGAGATCGTTTTGCCGTCTCCCGAGGCGCAACTCTGTGCAAGAAGAGTTGTGGTTGCTCGGGATAGATCTGTGAAGCCCCACGAGTGCCTCCCTCTTGTAGGAATAGCTTTGGTATGGTTTGGCATAAGGGACAATTTGGAATTGAGCATTTTGGAGATTCTTAAGTGCAGGGTTTGGTGCATGCGTCAAACCTTTTTCATTCGTAGGGTCTTACTTAACAAATGAACATTGCGTATACGAGCCAGCCAATCGCTTTTGGAGATTGTAAAATTTCTTTTTGCCCGCTATGCTATACCATGTCTTTGTTGGCTTGCCAAGAAGAAATTGGTGACAACTCACAAGAGAGTCAAGTTTGCTCGTTATGGTTGTCTGAATCAGGAAAATTGAGAGAATGTGTGCAATCAAGAATAAGCGTGGCACGTGCTTTAACATGTAGTAAGATATAATCTCTGCATGATACACTTTGTTTTTGAATGATAGTGGGATTCTGCATGATATAATGAGTCTAAATGATTAATGGATTGTTTAGCAGTGACACATGCTTTTGGCCTGATAACGTGAATCGGGTCCACGCAAGTCATATTGTTTTCCAAATCGACGTTCCTTTGTATTGTTCTCATGTGTAATCTTTTCATATTATAATTCTCTTCAGATTCTTTATTTTAACTGGAAAAAGAGCCAAAATTTATTTTTTTGCCCACTTTTCGTTGCATCATTAAACTTTTTTTTACAATTATTATATTTCCTTATACAACAAATATATTTTCATTCATCAATTTCTCTTCTCAATTGTCACATTAATTACTTTGTCAATCATTTTTTATTTTTCCTTTTTAATTGTTTTGAATAGTGTGACTATTTATTGCAAATATTAGAAAATAGAACGAAAAGGGGTACTTCATAGTTCATATTATTCTTGTCATTTGCAATAGAGATAGCTACGTCTTTGTCACAGTACAATATGGGCTTGGTTAATTATGTTTAGAAACTTTTATGCAATTAAACTCCATTAATTAGGAATATGATCTTGTGAAAATCACAATTAATCTGAAAATCGAAAACAAGCAATCTGAGCTTTTTTGTAGGAAAATGAAGAGAAAATCAGTTCAAAAATTTGCTGAAGAAGAATGATGATGTTGCTCATTTTACATGATAATTTCTTACAATGAGCAAACAACTAAAATACGTAAAATGAGTGTACAACATAAAATGAACAAAAAATTATTAACATGAGCAAAAAATTGTAAAATGAACAAAAGTTTCATGAAATGAGTAAAAAGTAAATTGAGCGAAAAAAAACATAAATGTACAAAATTTATAAAATGAGCAAAAGTTTCTAAAAATGTGCAAAAAAACATGTAAAATGAACAAAAGTTTCTTAAAATGAGCAAAAATTATAAAATGAACAAAAGTGTGTAAAATGAGCAAGTTTTCAGATTTCATCTTAACATTGATTTTCAGCGGAAGATCACATGAGAATGCTTCTTATATGAGAAATGAGAATGAATCTCAACCACACGATTGGTTTAGAGTTACAACACTTATTCATTAAAGTTATATCCCTCTAAAAAATTTTGAATTCAAAAAAAAATTTGTTTTTTTTGAATTTTTTTTTTCAAATATCTTTTTTTTTGGAGTTACATCACTTTTTCATTAGAGTTACATCACTTATTCATAAGAGTTATAGCGTGTAAAATTCATTCTCATTTCTCATATAAGTATGCATTCTCATATGAACTCACTTATATATATATATATATATATATATATTTGATGTAATGAGGGAGAATATATATGAATTGAGTACTATATTTAGAAGACCATAGTTATTATTATAAGATTTATTATCTGTTATTTGGATTCTTTTTCAGACTTTCTTCCTAATAAATTTAAGCCTCTATGGTGCATGTTTATAATTATGAAAGAAAACTAAAAACCTAATTATTAGATAGTTAATTATAAAATAAATAAATATAGTGAGTTTTACATCCATTGTATTAATAGACTTGTGTGTCTTGTAGACTCAATATCAACAGTTCACTATATGGCGAATCAAAATTTAAAATGTTGCATGGATCCAACAAATAGTGTAAATGATTAGACAAGTGAGCAAAGAGATAACGCTATGTTTGTGTGTCTTAGACCTAGAAGACTTGTAGTATTTTGTGACTGGTCTATTCACCCATCAATTCGAACATTCATCCAATTAGTTTGTTCAAAGAGCACTAGGGCTAGAAGAAGACAGACAGATGATAGAATGAGTAGTTAAGTACCTATTGCCATTTTAGCATGAAAAACTAGGCTACTATTACCTATATTTTGACATAATTGTCCTAAGAGCACCTCCAATGGCAATAAAAACCCTCCTCATATGGACTCTCTCTCCTCAAATGGGGCTCCACATGAGTAGGGTTGGTTCCCCATTTAATGAGGATGCTCAAGTTTTAGGGGAGGTGCCCAAATGAAGAAAAGGTGGTGGGGTATATAATAAATAGATAAAATATTGGTGGGGTATGGAAAAGTAGGAGAGAGAAAAGGTGGTGGAGTATAGGAAATAAGAAGAGAAGATAAATGGGGAGGTAGATGAGTGGAGGTATGTGTTTCAAATTTGAGTAAGGTAAAATGGGGAGGTAGTGGAAAATGAGGTGGACAAATAAGGTGAGGAGAGAGAAAAAATGGGGTGCCCCATGAATGGAGGTGCTCTAATAGTATGATCAAATAGGAAATATGTGTGCATGATTTCGACAAGTCAGAAAGAGGTGACATAAGGTTGTTCACATGCACCGCAATCAACTCTTCCCTCACTCTACATTCTCATCTTGCTCATTTTTTATTTAGCATGTGTATTGATTGGATAGATATTTTTGTCTTGGAGTGTATAGGCTAGAGAAAAAAAGTATAGAGAAAATATAGGGATCATGTACTATATTCTTAATTAGAAAATGGAACATGTTTTTTAGAAACTAAAAAAAAAATTATAAGACAATATTTTAAGGATTAATAAGGTAATGTTGTTTTGTTATATTCAGTTAATTTTAGTTCAGTTCAATTAAGCTAATTTTAGTTCAGTTCAGTTAATTTTACTTCAGTTAATTTTTAATGTCAGTTCTGGCAAAATAAGTTCAAACAGGATTTAAGTATTACACTTATTATTTTGGGCACAATATCAACTTTGTTCACTTTTGGTCAAAAGAACAATGATTTGTCTAATAGAATAATCTACCTATCTAGTTTAGTTTGTATTCCATTTGTTTCTTTTTAATCACACATTTTGTGTTTTGATACCGTTTGTAAGCTTCACTTGGACCATCATCTGTAAATTATACATAAGGAAGAATATAATCAAATGGGATCGTGCTAGAATAACCTTTGCACATAATTTTCAATTATCAACTTTTTACAATTTTCGTTTGTTCAAAATTCATAATTGAAGATATTAATAGTCAAAATCAAACATTGACAAACGTGAAAGTCAAAAAGATGGATTATAAATAAATAGAGGTAGTGGTTCTCCTATGTGATGACCCTAGAGAAAAGGAAAAATTGATTCTAATAATCCAACCTTTGGGCCGTTCGCTCAAAATAATCCAACCTTTTGATTATTATTTAATAATTCAACCTTTTAGTTGTATCTGCTCATAATGATCCATGAAACCAGTAACCTGTTGAAGTTGTAAATTTTTTTTTTTCTTTTCTAACCCCTCCCTCCCTATCTTTCTTCCTCCCCCTTACCACCCTTTAGTCCTTTACTCATCACTTCATTAGGAACCCCCCTCCCCTGCCCTCCCTCACCCCCCCTCCCCTCCCCGACCCCACTGTTAGCACCCTCCTCCTCCACCGCCCTTCCCGACCCCACTGTGAGCACCCGCCCCCTCCCCTGCCCTCCCCTACCCCCACTTTGAGCACCCCCACCAGCCCCCTCCCCCGTAGCAGCGCCTCCCCCTCCGCCGCATCCCCCTTCGAATCCCCCTCCCCCTCCCCTCCCGCTCCCCCGCATCCCCCTTTGAATCCCGCAGCAGCACCTCCCCCCCCCCTTCGAATCTCTCTCTCTCTCTTCTTCTTGCTAATGGTGGTGGTGGTGTTGTTTGGGGTGGGGTGATGTGGGGGTTGTTGGCAGTGGTGGTGGTGTGGGTGAAATGGGGGTTGTTGGCAGTGGTGGTGGTGTGGGTGAAATACGGTTGGTAGTGGTGGTTGGTACTGTGGTGGGCAATGGTGGTTGGTACCGCGGTTGTGTGGTGGTGGTGGGGAGTTGTTGGCAGTGGTGGTGGTGGGGTGAAATGGTGATTGTTGGGAGTGGAAGTGGTGGTGGTGGGGGTGGGGTGTTGTTTGGTTATTTTAATTAAGATTAACATTGATTAATTAGATCACAACAAATCAGGGCAAGACATGTGTGTAATTAACCTATTCTAATGGTCACCTACCTGTTTCAACAGGTCACGGTGCATTGTTTGCGAATTGTCATAAAAGGTTGGATTATTAAATAATAATCAAAAGGTTGGATTATTTTGAGTGAACGGCCCAAAGGTTGGATTATTAGAATCAATTTTTCCTAGAGAAAATGAATAGGCGGATTTTTTTTACAAAGTACTCCATCCGCTTCTATTTACTTGCTACATTTTCATAAATAGTTTTCTTTTTTACTTGCTATATTTCTTTATTTGTAATAGCTCACAAAATTGTACTAATAATTCCCTTTAATATATCCTATTTGCGTTTATAACTTTCAAATATTTGTCATTTTCCTATAAAAATATGTTCTCCATCACAATTTTTTTTTCTAAATACTTGTTCCCACACCAACGTAGCAAGTAAACTTAAATAAAAGGAGTATATACAATTATACAAGGAAAGTATTGAAAAATGAAAAAAATAAAATAAAGTATCTAGTCTAATTAGGTGAGACAATATGATAAGAGACCATCTTTTGCATTATTTAAGGTGGTTTTGAACAAATCTAGGGCCTATGGGGACCTTGAATAAGTAGAATAAAAACACCACTCATTATTTTATTTTTTGACCCTTTTTCGAAAATTATGGTAAGCTGAATCTTCTCTGAGCTGCCCTCATATAGGGTCACTCACTCATAAACCCAATAAGTCTCTCTCTCCCTCCCCCCAACAATATTAAAATTTTGCTTCCACCAAGATTTAAATCTTAATCTCCCATGTGGAAGATAGAAAAACATGCCATTTGATCCAAAGTGATGGCCGCTGGTGCGGGCTGGGCGGGCCGGACCGTGGGCCGTAGTGGGCTGGGCTGAGATTTAACAACCCAGGACCAGACAGTAAAATTCATGGGTTGGGCGGGTTGGTCTGTGGGCTGAAAAATCTTAGCCCACATCGGTCTGTTATCGATTTTCATGGTTCGTGGGTCTGGTGGGCTGGACCGGGCTGACGGGCCGACATGAGAATCTTTTTTCAAAATTATTTAATCCATTGAAATTAGTCATTATTATTACATAAAATCTTTAAAATGAATTAAAAATATATACAAAGATTAATATTAATGAATAATTTCATTATTTTAAAATTTGATTGAATTATTATATATGCAATTTGATTAGAATATGTACAAATTTGATTAAAATATACACAATTTGGTTCGATATTTACTTGGATTGGGCTGGGTTGGTTCATGGGTAGGGTTGGACCGGTTTCATGGTCCGGGCTTGGCGGTTTATTAGTGGGCTGAGCTCAAGAAATCTGGCCCACGGCCCACCCACCAATTTCACGGTTCGAGCTGGGTTGGATCGGGCTTTTTGCTGGTCCGACCCACGCGGCCCACGAGGTGGGCTGGGTTGGATGGGCTAGATTGGCCCGCATTGTTGGTCATCTCTAAATTCAAGGATCGTCTTTAGTACGTACCCCACCAATTATTTACCATTGATGAGATTGTCTTAAAACTCCCAACCACTAGCCGATACGGACTCCAATAAAGGTAAAGTGGTCCTTTTGCAAATTAAGGGTGTGTTCTATTCAACTTATTGGCCCTGAACTTATTGGACCTTATATGAACTGAACTTATTGAACCTGAACTGAACTTATTGGAACTTATTAAACCTGTTTGGACCTGATTCAACTTAATGGACCTGATTGAACCTTATTGGACCTTATTGAAACTTATTGACCTTATTGAAACTTATTAGACCTTATTGGCCCTGATTGAAACTTATTAGACCTTATTAGACCTGATTGAAACTTATTAGACCTTATTGGACCTGATTGAAACTTATTTGACCTTATTAGACAAAAAAATTAATCATTAATAACATAAATATTACCACTAACGTAAATACTACCCCTCAAAATTTTTTATGGAATAATAATTATAATTCGTCCTTTAAAAAATAATGATTATTAATTTTCTCTTATGATAATTAATTTAACAAAAAAATTTACTATTTATATATTTGCCTATACATAACTTTCACCACTAATATATCTAATAGTCTTGTTTTGATTTTATAAAACACTAGTAGAAAAGCAAAAATTTTAATATGAATAATAAAATAATAGACATAATACAAATAGACATAATACAAATAGACATAATACAAATAAATAATAAAATAATGTAATTATAATTATTATTGCAAAATATTGTAATTATAATAATAATTATTATTGTTAACCTTAATTATTTGACCATGATTATAATATTATTTAATAGCAATATGAATAATCATATAATAGACAATAATACAAGTATAATAATATACATTGTGGTACTTTAATAAAAAATTCTAATAATAATATAATCAGCTAATAGTAATATAAATAATAAAAGAATAGACATAATATAAATAAATAATAAAATAATAGACATAATATAAATAAATAATAAAATAATAGACATAATACAAATAAATAATAAAATAATAGACACTAATACAAGTATAATACTATATAATCATTGTGGTACTTTAATTAAAATTCTAATAATAACATAATCAGCTAATAGTGATATGAAATTATGAATAGCAAAATAATGGACAATAATACAAATGTTTTGGACCTTATTGGACCTTACTAGACCTGATTGGAACTTATTGGAACTTATTGCACCTGATTGGAACTTATTGCACCTGATTGGAACTTATTGGACCTTATTAGACCTTATTGGAACTTATTGCCCTTATTAGACCTTATTGCAACTTATCTGAACTTATCTGAACTTATTGGACTTGAAACTTAATTTTTTAAAGTTAAACAGAACGCACCATAAAGGTGAAAAAAAAAAATAGATACATGAGTATCAATTAAACCATTTTCAGCAACAATTAAATAATTTTATTAATTTGGACATTTACGAAAATGATATTACTAGAGTTAAAATTAAGTAATATCAAAGCATTTCTTGGAAACACCATAAGTACTAATTAAACTTGAGGGAAAGGTGGTAGTTTAATAGAGTACTACCACGAATTATAGGCCATTGTTAAGGGTTCAAATCCTCATCCCGACAATATAGGGTGCGTTCTATTCAACTTATTGGCCCTGAACTTATTGGACCTTATCTGAACTGAACTTATTGAACCTGAACTGAACTTATTGGAACTTATTAAACCTGATTGGACCTGATTCAACTTATTGGACCTGATTGAACCTGATTGGAACTTATTGGACCTTATTGGAACTTATTGACCTTATTGAAACTTATTAGACCTTATTGGCCCTGATTGAAACTTATTAAACCTTATTGGACCTGATTGAAATTTATTAGACCTTATTGGACCTGATTGAAACTTATTTGACCTTATTAGACAAAAAATTTGACCATTAATAACATAAATATTACCCCTAACGTAAATACTACCCCTCAAAATTTATTATGAAATAATAATTATTAAAATTTGTCCTTTTAAAAAATAATAATTACTAATTATCTCTTATGATAATTAATTTAACAAAAAAAATTTACTATTTATAAATTTATCTATACATAACTTTGACCACTAATATATCTAATACCCTTGTTTTGATTTTATAACGCACTAGTGGGAAATCAAAAGTTGATTAACATTTATTGCTAACAAGTTAAAATTGCACAGATGAAAAATTCTCACTCACTTTCATTTATGAGAAGGTAAGTAGATAGCATTAACATTTATTGCTAACAACTCCTTCCTTCCTTTCTTCTCCTTTCATTTATGTGAATGTTACTAGAAGAAAGAGAAAAAAAAAAGCTCAAAATCAGAGTAGCTTCAACACCTCTCGAATTTCTTCTCATTTCTTCTCCTTTCTTCCTTCTGTTTTTTCTTTTTTTTGTTTTTCTCCAATACTCCATTAGACATGTTATCTCTAGTTATTTAAAGACGAATTGCAGTGATGATATCTTCAGTGATGATAATGAAACAATCAATTGATAACATTTATATCTTTTATAGTTATTAATAACGAAAACATGTTATCTCTAGTTATTAATAGTGTGATTTTACTTGTGGTGGTAGTGGGTCTTTGGACTTGTTGTCTTATAGATTGTTTAACCTTGTACTCAGCCTCTTAGCTGGTATAACCTGCAAGCTAGTAGTCTAGTAAAGATTAGTATTCGTGCAAATTATATCTCATAATAAAAAAAGTACTGATAATTAAACAGTTTCTTGTACCAATACAAAAAATTGTAAGTAAATGGTACGAATATATAACATTTTCATTAAATATAGACATGTGAAAGGGAACAATTGAGTGATTGACAATTCTAGTACCAAATAACTCATTCCTAAAACTAAACTCCCAACCACAATATAAAAAACTATATAAATGCTTTTTGGATTCCAGTGATTAATAGTTAGGAATAAGAATGAGTATGGGTCGGGTCTAGCCAAAATCATACCCAAACCTATAAATTTTGATCTAGAACCAGACCCGCCCCACGCTCATAGGGTCTAAGAATATATGGATTCTTACCCACATCCAATTGATATGGTGGGTCATGGGTCTAAAACGAATCCAAAATAATGCGTCTCAAACTTATTAAGAGTTTTCTTAATTTTTTTAACTCGTGTTTTTCTTAAGGTCATTTTTTAAAAAAATTTACCAAAATAATAGTCTGATTTGTATACATAACATTCCACATTAGAATATCGACTACAAGTTGGCTTGAGTCTCGATAAAGAATGGATAAAATGAGAAGTATAGGGCTCGAGAACTTGTGTCACTTGACTCAATGGTTGCGTGAAAACTAAAAACATAAATATTAGAGCAGAACATTTTGTTGCTTTGGGGGTGTGTGTGTAAAAGAAAATGGGTCTAGGGAAGGGTTTAGGTCTAAATTTCCATCAAACCCGCAACCAAACCCGATTAGTAACATCTAGAATAAGATCCAATAAGTCTGAAAATTCTAAACCCAAACCCTTAAAAATGGGTCGGTTCTAATCAGATTTTGATCAAGTCCTAGATTCATGTTCATTCTAAATTAGGAGTTTCTCTTCATTAACAATTCACCAAGACATATTATCAAAAGAAGAAAGAAAAATTATGCATAAGTAAGGATGACTAGACTCCATCACTCCAATAATTAATGGTTAAGAGTTTCTCTTCATTAACCATTCACCCCAGATGTACTATATCCATTTCTTAATATGTGTACTATTTCTTTTACGTACAAGAACAAGGATGAGGAGAGATTGATTGTTTTTCTTACTCATGTGACTATGTAGTTAAAAAAGGAGGTAATATCTACTCCATTCGTCCCACAAATAGTGCTTGATTTCTTTTTTTTACAAGAATTAAGGAAAGAGAATCTTGGGTATGCATTGGAAAGTAAAAGAATTAGTTAGTTAAACTTAATTATAAAAAGACAAAGAAACTCTAATTATTGTACAGTACGCTAATAACATTAAATGGCAGCTAAAGGGTCATTAGATAAATTACCCATTCATTAACTTTGTACAACTTATTTACATTAATAAATTTTACAATCATCCTTATATACACAAACTGACCAATGAGAGAACTTATTGTTTTTGATAACTAATAGAAATATAGAATTCCCTAGTAATATTCACACGGACTATGCCTCAAATCTGAAAATTTAGAAGGAAAAAAATTTCCCTCCCAATTATTCAAAAAAGGGGATTGTTCATACTCTAACTCCTCAATATAAATACAAGGGCTCTCAAGTGATTAAGGTACATCAAACACACCTACAAAATAAAAAGCTTGTTCTCTACCGCATCATTGCCTTTGATTTTCAATGGCTTCAGGAATTTGAATGATGCATGGGACCCTGATGATGATGAAAGTGACTATGAAGAATTTGCTCAGAATATTGGAGGGGACTTGCAAGGTGATGTCTTTGTAATTGATCTAAACATTGAAGCACGTCGTGATGAGCAACCACAGGTCACTGAACAACAAGAATGCAGTGAGCAACCAGATGGCACCGACCAACCACCACAGGGAGTCAAGGACCACAAACAACTTGTAATTCCCTGTAAATTTATGGATTTTATAAATATATTTTAATGAATATTTATATATATTTCAGTATGCTTTAGCATTTATATAATTTATTTCTTTGAAGGTTGACTATTTGAAAGTCAAAAGAATCATTTAATGATTTCAAGTAATCAAATATTTTATTTAATTATGCTTTGAAAAATTATTTTATAACTAAACTAGTAGAGTTAAAGTAAAAAAAAATTAATATTGGGTTATAGAAAAACACAAACCTTATAGCTTCTCCTATAAACACTGGATCTCAACTCTTTATTGGACCATTAATGGAGGAACCTATAAATACTCTCTTTTACGAAAATCCCCACACATTAAACACACTTATTTTCTCTCTCCTCCTTCCCCCATATTTTCGGCCCTCCTATTCTTTTTCTCTCCCGATTTCCTTCCTCCCTTTCTCGGTTTTCTTCATCCTTCTCCTCCTTCCCGTCAATGGCAGCACAGTCGCCACGCCGACCATCGCTGGTCCTCCCTCCTCTTCTTTGCTTTAGTTATTTCTTCCACCTCAAGTTTTATTTTAATGCAAAATTTGTATTTTTAAGGGTTTGTTTTAATATGATTATGTTTGAAATTGATAGTTTAATGATTTAAATGTGAAACTAAGATTATATAATTTATGTAGTGAAGTAATAAAAATTCAGATTTACTTATTATATTTGAATTGAGATTTTAATTATCAAAGCATGGATTTTTATGGTTTTATGAGTTGGAAAATCATAGCAGTATATTATAATTTATGAAATTGAGTATTCTTATGATTTTAAGTATGTTTAAAAAGAGTTTTAGTGTATAATATGTCGCTGGAAAAAGGATGTTAATGTTGGAGTTTTTATTAAACATGAGTTTTAAGGGTTTTTGACGACTAGTTTGGTAATACTATACTACCAGGTTGTAATAACTACGTTCTAATGATAGAAAAGTTCTTTAAACACTTTTAATAAGGGTTTAAAGTTTTTTATTGTTGCAGTAAATTTATAAAACATTGATTGTGGATTTATATTGGTTGTTTTAGACGACTTTTAATGTTGTGAAAGTGATCTTCCGATTTGTCTACACAAGATAACATACCTATGTGTTGAGTGGATTAGTATCATGTCCTAAAGACGAGATTTATGTAGTATCATGTATAGGGATATGTTATTAGTTCATAATGTCTAATAAGTTGGATTTGCATGTTTTATGTCGTTGTGTGAAGCATGTTGGTTATGATATTTATATTATGTTTGTATGAAAGATTGATGCACGCATATGAGAGTAGGGAAATTTATTTTATTAATTCATATGAGTGATTGATATATATGTTGGTTTGGATCGTGATTGAATCATGGTGTTCCTTTGAATTATTTAGGAAAAATTGTTAGAAACTACCTATTAAAAACACCTTTTTTTAAAAAAAAACTACCTTATATCATGTTTATTTTACAAAACTACCTTATAAGTGGAAAAACTTTAAAAAGCACTACCAAATTCAGAATTTACTAACTATGATTAACTACTCCTCCAATTATCCCTCTAATACAAGATTATGAAAATACCCCCTAAATTCAGTACGTTACAATTATGATATCATCACTTTCTTGATCACTTGATGCTCTATCTCTTCATCATCATCAACGACATCAACTCATGACCCAAAACCAAATTTCTATCTGCTTTTGTTACTTATAATGAAGAATTAATTAGTGAAGCCAAAGGTTGGGAGAAGAAATTACACAAGCGATTTAAGGGGGTATTCAATAGTTAAACGTTGTTGTGAGGGAAATTAACAAACAGGGGTTGGGGTTATTTAAGGGGTAGTTTAGTAATCTTATATTAGAGTGATAATTGGAGGAAATAGTTAACTATGGCTAGTATATTCTGAATTTCGTAGTGCTTTTTAAAGTTTTTTTCACTTATAAGGTAGTTTTGGTAAAATAAACATGATATAAGGTATTTTTTTATAAAAAGGTGTCTTTAATAGGTAGTTTCTAATAATTTTTCCAATTATTTAATTACTTTATGAGAACCAAGGGCCTTAATTGGTAAGTGGATTATTATACTTATGAAAGGTTGGTTGGTTTATTGACTTGGTTCAGCGAATAAAGGAAGGTTATGAACTAAAGTTGGAATTAATCTTGGGTTGTTAAGTTTTTGTTGATCACCTTATCTAATCCTAAGATAAAAATGAAAGTTTATGATTGTTTGTTGATTATATTATTTGTCCTATTTGTGAGTCATAACAAGTGAATAAATTATTAATCATGTAAAGTGAAACGTGGATAGAAATAGCTTTAGACTTGTGCACGTCTGAAGTGTTGGACAAGTATGAGTTGAAGTACATGGTGGTAGATCATGGCTTTTCTTGGGACCAGATTGATCAATGTGTCCTATTTTTATTTTAAAGGTTTCTCCATAGCGTAGGTTAGGAGAATACAGAGTCGCGCCCGTATTTCGTCTTCTAGATTGAAAACTTGTTTTGGTTTAGACAACTCGTTCCATTGACTATTCCGTCTAAATTAATTAATCTATTAATTGTGAAGTTTAGTTCAGTAAAGGTAGTCTGCAATGTTATTTATTATTATTATTATTATTATTATTATTATTATTATTATTATTATTATTATTATTATTATTATTATTATTATTATTATTATTATTATTGTTATTATTATTTATCACTACTTATTATTTATTAGTATCATGTTAGAATTATTTATTTATTATGTAGTACTCAACTTTGTTGATTACATGCTTTGTGTGTATATATGTTGATCATGACTATGCCTTATTAATCCTGTGAGGCTGTGATGACCAATTTGGTGAGCATTTTATAGGGATCAACAGTGCATCGTCATTTACAGGTTTGAAGATGATGCATCATATGTTCGGGATTTGGAAAGTTTGTGTTGAATTTACATTTTATATTTGACTTTATACTTTTCATGGTTGACTTTGACTATTGTCGTTGACTTTTACTTTTGCGGTTTACTTTAACTTTCGTTGGTTTGACTTTTAGGGTTGACTTTTTAATTGACTAAGTTTTATTTCTAAAGTTTATTTATTACGTTTTCCGCTGCAAAATTCTGAATAAGCCGATACGTTATCACACGGGAGATAATACTGTGATAATTATCTAAGTTTTATATTAAAAAGATATTTTAATTTGAAAAATAAAGAATTGTCAGGGTGATACTGGTCATCACAAGCGTCGCAGGCTCAGCAGTGAAGACAAGTTTCAAGTCCTTTGTTGCCTTCTTAACAAGTCCAAAGAGGGAATACTCAAATACGGTTCCATCACAGCAGGGGCGCACAACTGAGTTCAACCTATCAAAGAGATGTGTTAGCAGCATTTGGAACAAAGCAAAAGAAGTTCACTAAAGCATTCAACAGGTTCAGCGTGGAAACAAAATTATATCTCAATAGAAGGAAAAGGATCCAGGTAACAAACAATGTTATCACACAACTGTCTATGAGACAAAGATCATGCATGAGAGACCTCTCATCTATGTTAAGTGTATCAAAGAGTACAATCCATAGAATGATAATAAAGGGGTTATTAGGCCACATACTAATGCTCTTCACCAATGATTAGAAGATGTAAATTAAACAAACTAACAAGATTGCTATGGATATGCTAATCAATCAAATAATTCATGCCATTAAAGCAAAATGGCCACAAGATGGGGACGGGGCAAAAATCATCTTTATTCAGCAAGGTAATGCTAAAGCTCACATCACCAAAGAGGATCCACAATGGCAGCAGGTTTACCAACAAGATGGATTCACATTCATTTTGTTACATCACCCTCCTAACAATCCAGATCTTAATATATTGGATCTTGGATTTTTTTTAGGAGTATCTAGTCCTTAATGCATAAAAAATGCCAATATATGTGGATAAAATTTGGAGGCAGTCCATGATGCATTTCATGAATTAAACCCAAAAACACTAAGCAATGTTTGGTTAACATTACAATATGTCATGAATGAGATACTCAAATGTGCTGGTGGGAATGACTATGACCTATCATGTGTCAATAAGAAAAATTGGAAGCACAATGAAAGCTAGAAAATCAAGTGAAAGCACCCATGTGGGCTGTTGAAGAAGCATGAGAGAAGATAAGAGGAGTAACATCAACTTCAGGGACAGGAGGAAATGTAGGAGCATCAACATTGGGGACAAGGGGAGGTGCAAGAGCATCAAGTGTAGGGGCGTGGGGGGGGGGGGCAGGTGCAGGGGTATCAACATGAGGGACATCACCAAGGGCAATGGATGAGATGGAGCAGAAAGAAAAGCTCTTCATTTTGAATGTTTTTTTTTTCTTTTTTGCCTTTTAAGTTTATGTTGGAAACATGTTTTCATTTCATTTATTATATGGAAAGGTATCCTTAATGAAGGATTATCATTTTGTTTGCAACATGTTTTCTTAAGTTATAAAGATTTAAACATGTAAAAAAAAAGAATGAAAGTTTGGATAAGTTAAGTTAAAAACCAAACAGATAAAGTAACAAAAAACACACTTAGCAAAAAAAAAATCAAATTGATAAAGTTTTAAAGTTTGGCTAAGTTTATTTAAAAACAAATTTGATAAAGTAACAAAAAAACCAAATTATAAACACATTAAGAATAATCTCAGAAGTCCCCAAGCATCATTGACACATGTAGCACAAATCATAAACTATCAAATGCCTCCTAAAACTCAAGATGACTGGTGGCAGATTCGGTGTTTTAGTTTGTCTAAGCAATTGCTAAACGTGTCTCATTTTTGGTTTTTCATAATTGAATTTTAAAAAAAAAAACCACAAGCCTCCAAAAGGTCATTCATGACTGGTGGCGGTTGTAGTGTTCAGTTTGTGAGATGTGTCAAAATAAAATAAAGGGGGACTGTCATTACAACACCCACACAAAACTAAACCACATATTCACGAGCATCACAACACCAACACAAAAAAGGTGATTGTCATCACAACACCAACACCCACACAGATGCATGAGCATCAAACACACCTCACTTACAACAACATGATAACTAAACCCCATAATCATGAGCATCACACACCTTAGCCACAACAACATGAAAACTAAACCCCAAATCATGAACATCACACACCTCACTCCCAACAACATGTTTTACTAAATCAACATCACCATGAGCATCACACAGATTCACATACATAAACGCACACCTCACTAACCACAACATCAACACTAAACTACAAAATAATAAGCAGCACACACACCTCACGACATGAAAACTAAACAATATAATCATAAGCATCACACACCTCACTCACCACAACACAAAACTAAACCACAGATTCATGAGCATCACAACACCAACACCAAAATAAAGGGACTGTCATCACAACATCAACACCAACACAGATGAATGAGCATCACAACACCTCACTTACAACAACATGAAAGCTAAACCCCATAATCATGAAAATCACACATCTCACTTACAACAACATGAAAACTAAATCCCAGAATCATGAGCATCACACACCTTACTTACAACAGCATGTAAACTAAACCCCGGAATCATGAGCATCACACACCTCACTCACAACAACATGTTTTACTAAACCAACCTCACCATGATCATATACAGATTTACGTACATAAACACACACCTCACTCACCACAACATCAAAACTAAACTATAGAATAATAAGCATCACACACACCTCACTCACCACAACATCAAAACTAAACTACAGAATAATAAGCATCACACACACCTCACAACGCCATAACATGAAAAGTAAATCATGAGCATCACATATCTCACTCACCACAACACAAAACTAAACCAATTTCATAAACCACAACATCATCATTATAACATACATCTTATTACAAAATCATATTATACCACAACATGCATTATCACCAGAATCAAATCAACCCACATCTTATTCATCACAAAACCACAACATCATCATCAAAACACTAAATCAAATCCAACAATGCATAATTTTCCAACACAACATTTCAATTATTCAAGATTAAACTAACAGGAGTGCCAAGATACTTAACTAAAAGGCTCAACGTCACTTATATATTGCCAATGATTTTGCTAAGACCAACTGTGGGATGATTTGAGGGGACTTCATTATCATCATCGTCACTTACATCCTCTTTAGACTTTCCTTGGAATATCAAAAATTATGGTTTTCGCTGTTTTATTTTTTCCAGATCCATCATCATCATCCTCAAGAACTTCAGTCTTCTCATATTTTGAAGATAGGATTTGACCATGAAGTTTTCTAGAATTAGGGCTAAAACTGTGAATACCTTTACAATCATTGCCTAGTTAACAGTATGGATTCTCTGAACAAGAGTAAGTGTCACTTGGAATTTCATTTTTTGATGAATGTGAAAAACTGAAACTCGTCTTGAAAATCAGAACAAGGGAGTGAACAGAGGACTTGTGATTTTTTTAAGCGAAAAAGTTCAAAAACAAAGTTGATCTGAACTGTGGAATTTTTCAAGCAAATTCCATCGAAAAAAATTGAACTTAGATTTTTTCAGATATGGAATCAGGAGGGAACGAATGCAATTTTTTTAAAAGACAAAGATGCATTATGTAAAGAACTTACAGTAAATGAGATGAATAGAAGTGGATCGAAACGATTTTCAAGTAACCATAATCTCAAATTTCTTGAATGAAATTCAAGATATAAACACAAAAAGAGAGAGATTGACCAAATACTTTAGGGTTTGTGTATGAACAGAGTAGAGAAGGGAGGAAATGTCAGAGATGTAGAAGAGAGGGAAAAAAACAACGGTTACCAAGTTGGTAATGAGAGAAACTTTGTGTAAATGGGAGATTTAATGAGAGATAAAGTGGCGTGTAAACACAGTTAATATTCCACACACAGTCATTAATAAGGCACATCTCCACATGTTGAATCTAGGACAGAAGTGTAAATAAAAAAGCCAATGGGGGTATTATTGGTAGAATTTATGACTAAAAATAAAAGCATGCACTATATTTTGGGACACCTAAAGAGAAAATGAAGCACTATATTGTAGGACGGATGAAGTGTTTATGGAAAAATGATGTATATATTATGAAATATTCCAAAAATAAAAAAATGGTTCATATATTAGAAAACGGATATTGTATAATAAAAGAAACGAAAAATATACGCATAATGATGACTTAGATTAATGAGCAAACCTAGGCAGTAAAAAGTAACTTTGGCTTGGATTAGGGTTGGACTTGCAGTGCGCCAGTAGCTATAGTCCAACACTAGACAACGAGGTTGAGGCCTATAGGCTAGAGGCTAGAGGGTAGAGGGTAGGTGTTGTTTAGTTTAAGATTATCTTCTACTGTTCATCTTTTACATTAATCCCTACGCAATTGCCGGTAAAACGCACCTTGTGTTTGTGCCTTGAGGATAAGATAATTATATGCTTTGGTAGATTAGATTGCATGAGATGCAAGTTACTGTTCCTATTGTTTATACTGTATTGATGATCATGCAACCTCTATTATTAATAATCCCTTTTTTTGGGCTAATACATGAAATAAGTGTACGAGTAGGTCAAAGTCATAATTTGTACTTTATATTTTGATATTGGCTCAATGCACAATGTAACAACTTGTGTAAAAGCAATTAAATAATTACTAGATCAAGGCCATGTTTTTTTAAACTGAACTGAAGTGAGCTGAGTTGAAAAAAACTCAACTCAATTGAGCTGAAATGAATTAAACTGAACTAAAGGAACTGAGTTGAATAAAAATCAATTCAATTAAGCTGAAATGAATTAAACTGAAACGGTGTTTAAAAAAACAGGAACCAAGTTTTATTAGTTCTTAAAAACAAATTTGAAAAAAGCAATTAAATCTGATGATCTTCACAATTTGGGACTTGTTAATTGTATGTAAACCATTTGCCATAGTAGGTGCAATCTATACAAAAGAAAATTTACTTGTGCTCTTCATTGGCAATTTGGCACTGTTCAATAGTTGGGATTACTTGACATAAGAGGTACTTAATGCTTGTTTGATTGCAATGGAAGTTATTTTCCCCTAGGAATCTACAATTTGTTGGAAATTTAATTCTTCATGAAATTCCTAAGAATTAGTCTAAATTGTTTGATAATCATAAGGAAAGTTGCAATTCATAAGAATTTACATAAGAATGTGAGTGACCCAGAAAAGGTAGGTAAATCAATTCCTACATCTTATGGGAATTTTAAATTCGCATGAATTTTCATTACCCTCATTTTCCCCACTTTCTGTCAACCAAACAATCCAAATCAGAAAATCATAAAACTTGGGAGGATAGTGTTGGATATAATTTCTTACACACTCGCGGAACCAGCAAACAAAAGAGTTACTCAGTAGATATGAAGTATTGATCATTCAATCAACATTTAAAGCAAATACTTCAAAAAGGTCAAAAAGTTATTCAACATTCATCAAGCAAAGTTATGATGTTCATATTTGCCAGAAAGAACAAATCCAATTCGTGGGTTCGAATGCAGTTATGGTGTTATTCACAAGTTGCAGAAATCAGCACCTCTCTACAATTACATATGAGCTGAGCTTTAATCAAATAATGAAATGTGACAGAACAGACATATTTACACCATTAGTTAAGAGCTTCAAGTTCCAACTTTGAACATCAAACAATATTTTTAGCAATATCTACAAATGACAACTAATCATAAACACCTGAGAAAAGGAAATGGCATTGGGCGTCCACCTTGTTCTTGCTTATGTAGACTACCTTGGGCTACCATTAGTTTTGAGAAAGCTAACATATTCCAACTGCGACATGTCGCCACCGTTGTTAGGATCAAAACTGCACCTATAAAAGCTGAAGAGATTGAAGATGGGGAAGAGAGTGAGCAAATAATTCCAACAGTTCCAGAGACAGAAAGTTAAGATGCTTCAAGTAAACAAAATTACAAGGAACCAAACATCTATTTTCATACAAGCAACTCTTCATTCTCAAGCTCATAAAGTCCTTAATGCACAATTAGCTAGGGTGCATGACGATACATCACAGTGGAAACAAGCATGATTCATCCCCCTTCCTCTTAGCAGACAGCATACCTATCTCAGTTAAGCGGTTATCCTCTAGCATGTTTGGCAGACAAGGGAAGCAAAATCATACAATGATGAAAGTTAAATTATTCAACTGGTTGCTCGGACAAAGTGATGTCCTGACATGATTCTTTGAAGCACTCAGTCAGAAAACTTGTGCGAGTACAACTATAAAAGTGTAAAACTGGCAATCGAGATTTCTCCCATAAATTTCTCAAACTAATGACTATGTTACATGGACATGGCCCCATGGGTACGGGTATCCGATACCGATCCGAGTATCTTATATGACAATCTTAAAAATTTAGGATATTGGGATTAGGGGTGATAATGAGCCTGACAAGCTCGCGAGCAGCTCAGGCTCGGCTCGGTCAAAACTCGGCTCGAACTTGGACTAGGCTCGAGACTTAAACGAGCCGAGCCGAGCTAAGCAAAGCTCGGCTCGTAAAGCTTAATTATTATTTTATACTAAAAAAAATTATATTAAAAAAAAAAATTTACATTAAAAAAATTTAATACAAATTCATATTTTAATTTGTGATCCAACTTCACCTCTACTCTACTAGGCACTAAAGTGCCACATTGATTAAGAAAACAAGGATTAACCTTATTTTCTTTATAAACAGCTACTACTACTTACTTTAACTTAAAGTTTAATTTTGTATCTCCTTGGTTGGAAAACAAAAACTATACTTTATTTTCTTCATAAAGGGAATGAAGTATATTTTTAAATATTTGATTATTTAATACTTAAAATATTTGATAATTTTTCTTTAGCAAAACATGGAGTCCCACATTGAAATTTTAACAATGCTAGGAGGGATTCCAAGTTACAAAAGCATATCTCTATTATACAAGGGAAGGAGGAGCAATGGTGTCCTCTTTTGAAATGTCTATTTTGCCCCCTTTTCCTTTCTAAATTACAAAAGAAATGTCAAAATAAAAATCGGCACTCAAAGAAAATTACCAAAAATTAATTTACAACATTCACTCACAAATCACTTAAAAGAAGAAACTTTACAAATCACTCATACAGTTGTGAAAATCACGTTATAAAAATCACGCAAATCACTCAAATAATCAGGAAACTTTATTAAAACTAATTAAAATTAACATACAAACTAAAACTACTAACCTAGAACGTCAATACATACAATAACATTTACAAAAATTTACTTACAAATCTCTATTCTCAAGAATCATTCACAATTAATGGTGCATGATAAAAAATAACGGTGTATTTGTAGTGAAATCAATTAGAAGTTAGACAAGGAAAAAAATTATTTACTTTTTTTATAGTGTTTCTTATATATAATAAAACTTTCATATATATTTGGACCTATCTTTTATGAAATTCTACTCATTTACTTTAGATACACATTTTCCTTTACATAGCGAATAATTATCATTTAGAATTACAGATATGATTTATGCCTATTTTGCCCCCCTTCCCTTTCTAAATTACAAAGGAATGTCAAAATCAAAATCGACACTCAAAAAAAACTAACGAAAATTAATTTACAGCACTCACTCACAAATCACTTAAGAGAAGAAACTTTACAAATCACTCATACAATTGAAAAAATCACGTTATAAAAATCACGCAAACCACTCAAATAATTCGAAAACTTTATTAAAACTTAAAATTAACAAACAAACTAAAACTAATAACCTAGAACGTCAATACATACAAAATCATTTACAAAAATTTACTTACAAATCAATATTTCAAGAACCATTCACAATTAATGGTGGGTCATGATAAAAAACAAAGGTGTATTTATAGTGAAATTAGAATTTAGAAGTTAGACAAGGAAAAAAATTATTTACTTTTTTATAGTGTTTCCTATATATAATGAAACTTTTACATATATTTGGACCTAACTTTTTCTATTATATAATAACGATCAATTATCAAGGTAAAAAAGTTTATGTAAAATATCATTCAAGAATTAAAGAAAAACATATCTCTATTATATAAGGAAAGGGGGAGCTATGGTGTCCCCGAATGAAAAAACTATGTTACCCCCTTCCCATTCTAAATTACAAATTTACTTACAAATCAAATGAGGCATCAAACAAAAATACCAAAAATATAATTATAACAATCACTCACAAACTACAACCTATGAAAAAATTGACTTGAAATCAAAGTGTCCACTTTCTTTACAATTTCTGAAGTAAAGTACTTAATTCAAAAATCAACTAAAAAATTATAATATTAGAAATCATAAATAAATGCAAGAAAATTTCTATTTTGTTCATAGAATTTAACTTTCAAAAGTTAAAAAAAAAAAAAAAAAAAACAAACAAAAACAAAAAGAATGGTGAAAGACTTAAGTGACAGAAACTAAACCAATCAAATTTTGCAACTAAAAACAATTATACTTGTCTAATGTTCAAATTTCGACTCTTATGCCAAAGAAAATTGAGTTTCTGTTTCGAAAAAAATTCAAACACGCATCGCATGCAAAAAATTCTAGTGTAAACAAAACAAGGGTATAATGAGTTTTTTTTTTTTTTCTTTAACAAAACATGGAGTCCCACATTGAAATTTTAGCAATGCTAAAAGGGACTTCAAGTTATATAAGCATATGTACCACATTGGAATCTTACCAATACTAAGGGTCTGTTCTCTTCGGCATAAAACAACTGAATTCAATTGAACTGAAATGAATAGTGATATGTGAGAGTAAAAGTATTGTCAAGAGCTGAACTGAACTGATTTGAAAATAAGTTGGGGAGAACAGACCCTAAGAGGGAAACCAAGTTATAAAGCATGGGGATAGTGAGTTTGTTTTTCTTTAACAAACCATGAAGTCCCACATTGAAGTCTTAGCAATGCTAAGAGGGAAATCAAGTTATAAAAGCATATGATGGGTGAGTGAACAAACTCACCTACTTCGAGCCGAGCCGAGCTTGAGCCGCAAATTCTAATCACGAGCTCGAGCCAAGCTCGGCTCCCCCAAGCTCGGCGAGCTCACGAGCCGAGCCGAGCCGAGCCGAGCCTATGAAAAGTTACACGAGCTCGAGCCGAGCCCAGTACTATTTGGGCTCGGCTTGCTCGATAAGCACCCCTGATTGGGATACCGCCTAAATTTGGACTCGGTACAAGGATTAATATATATATTTATGTATTACTTATATTGAAAATAAATATCGAAAAGAATTTCCATCAAATATATTAAAATTGTTCTTGAAAAGATAAGTATTATACAAAAAAAATTATTAAATGTGAAGAGTTGTAGAGTTCTACATCTCTTCACTTCTCTTCGTGGCCCTCCTCTCTGCACATCAATATTAGTATTAGAATTAAATGATAAGCTCAGTACTAGACTACTACCCTAGGCCAGTCCCTAGTAATACAGTATTTACTACTGACCCTCTTATCAAAAAAAAAAAAAAAATGACCCTTCAAAAAAAAGATGAATAATGCATTTCTTTTTACACTATTTCGGAAACTTTCAAGGACTTCATCGTATGGATATGGAAAATAGAAAAGAATACTCAATTTAAATCGACACTTCCACCTTCAATTTCCAGATATGGGCTTCATTACTCGAATCCTAGATTTGAAAATTGATGGTAGTATCGTTCTTCTTTGGTGCAATTGTGCAAAATCAATGAAAATTAGAAGGTATGTAGGGGATTTGGTAACAAATCTAAACTTTTTTCAAATCTTTCTTCACTTTATCTCTTCTCCTACCTAGACGTATCCGAGTGCAAATAGCCAGATCTGACACGTATTTCGTACCCGAAAACGTGTCGTGTCGACACGGGTACGACGGCGATTTTGTCGTATCCGAGTATCATAACCAATGAGTAAGTTCAAGAAAGCAATAGGGTGTTCAAACTACCAAAGCAACTAGAATCTACAATTGTCGCTCACAAAAAATCTCCAAGAATATAGCAGTGATGCCTACCCAAAACAATATAAGCCAAGGTTAAAGCACCACTAAAGATGGGGCACTCTAAGCTGAAAGCTAAAGTTAAGTGGGATTTGCTTCAACTGAGAGAACTGAATTTAAGACGCAAGGAATCGAACGGAAAGTTGGAAACTCGAAAAAGATGATAAAACAATTCAATAATCGGTTTATGATCCATTGATATTCCTGTTGATGATGTCATCACAAGTTCACAACAAGCAAACATACTTTTTTTTATCATAAGGTCAAGGGGACCATGTGTCAATCTCTATTTGGATGAGCCCTCTCCTCAATCCTCCCTCAGCCACACTAACATTGCCCCTTTCCTCTAGACCAAGAAATGCCTGATCAGAATCTCCGGGATAACTTCCAGACCCACATATTACACCAGGAAAGCCCCATTCAGCCTGAAAGCCATGCATGACAACTGTGCAGGAGGCTCACTCTCTTCTATTGGGTGAAAGTAGGGAGAACGGTTACTTGATCTAAAACCCCACATATCCTCCCCCTTATCCATCGCCCCCAACTCCATACTAACATGCTACATGGTGACAATAATGGTGATGAAACAAAAGTGACATGAGCCACAGTTGCACAAACAGTGGCTGGATGCAACTGCCATGTATGTCTGACATTGCCTGAGGTGCACCAGCCTACTAAACAGGGTGGAAAAAAAAGGTCAAGGAGATCCAGAACGAGGTGATAGAAAGTAGGGGACACAATGTGGCGACTGAAGTGTAAGCCCAAAATGTTAGCTTGGGAGTGAGTACTGCAGCGTATTCTTATTTTGCCTCCTCAGAAATTATCTACTGGGTGCCACAAGTTTCATTTGTAGGATTTAGGCAATCACTATTACCTAGAACAGAGACTCCACGTATAACCTACTTTGTTCCCAACCCAGCACAGATTATGAGTTTGGGTTCCTAGAACGGATGAAAAGACCAAAATGCCTTCTAAGTGATTTTCTTAACTAATACTTACTTGATATTAGATGGTAAATAGACAAAATTATAAATCTCAATATGAAATGTAGAAATAGCTACTAAACCTGAACAGCTCATTTAGAAGAAAAAGACGGCCAATATTGTGAACACAAATGAGGGTTTACTCCAGTAGGAGCTGGAGGGCTGGTAGCATTCAAGGAATACCTCTTTATGAAGAAACAATAAAAGAAGGGTTTGATTTAGAACCCCAGTACATGGAAGAAGCGGTAGAAAAGTACTTTACAGACACTAACTAGATTTCGGAAACTCAAGGCTCTAGATCAATCATATATACGTTCCACAAAGTTACAAAGTCATTCATTTTGATCACTGCATTCTGTTGGTATTTGTGTTGTAATGTTCAGTGACCTCAGTAAAATAGAGCGCAAGGTGCATTCCGTTTTGTTGCTTTTGCAATACAAGTTTCAGTAACCACCAATATGCATTTTCTCTCGTTGCCTTGCTGATTAGGGTTTTTTATGATTAAGGTTTTAGTTTTGTGGTTCAAACTGAAGCAATATGAAAGTGTTCAAGTACGCAAACCCAAAGAGGTCAATAACCAGGGTGGGCGGACACTTGGTGGGTTTCGGGGTTTTAGTTAGGTTGAATCTCGTAGGCTAAGCAAGAAGAAAAAAGCAGATTGGAGCTATACACAGAACTAAAGAAGGGAGACGAAAGGCATGAGAGTCTGCTCCTTGTCACTTCGGAAGCAGTTTTTGTAGTTTGTTGTGTATTGCTTCCTTGTAGGGAGTTTCCTTTTTTTAGTTGTGTTAGGATTATGTGTTCTATATTGCCTAATAAATTGCTTTAAGTTTAGGGAAAGTATTACTTTTTGTCCTAGACTAGATTAGTCTGAACCATGGAATTAAAATTCTCCCGTTAAATTCACGTGCAGCGGCTGCGATACGTTCCTTCCGCGACAACGCAAATGCTACCGCAATCGTGACAGCATCCACGATTTTTTTCCTTGATCTGAATCGCTATCATGGCACATAGTTTAAGGGAAACGATATTGTGTGGTCATCAATTGTTATTAAATTAGAATATTAGATGTAATAGGAAGTAATGGGGTATTTTTTGGTGAAGGAGAGAAAATGGAGTATTTTTTGTTTTTTGAAAGATATAGAATGTTTTGGGCCAAAGGAGTAGAGAGAAATACTAAAATATTATCGAGACCATTCCATAATAGAAGCGTTGAAAGTTCAAAGAAACTATTATGGGACGGATGAAAAAAGAAAGTGCTTAAACCGAGTTGGACGAAATAGGTATGAAGTTCCTAATTATTAGATGCTAGAGTTCTTTCCTAGTACAATTAAGGCTAGGATTCCAACGTTTGTATAAAATGAGCTTGGTATCATTGTTTACATGAGGCACAACAACAAAGATGAAAGATTACACACTCTTAAGAGACTTGTCAGAATTCGTGTGAGGTGAGGGTTGTACTTCAGTAGGATATAGGCGGGTTATTAATATTCACTAACTGATTAGTAACATGTGATGAACTGGGCTAAAGGTGAGGGGTATTATTGGTAGAGCGATATAAATCAGTTAGAAGTTACCTTGAGGAATAAGTTAGAGAAGTTTGTGAGGAACGAATGCTATAAATAAAGGACATTAGGGAAAGAGATGATGCTGAAAATAGTGCAGAGTTTAGTAGCTTAGTTTTGGGACAAAAACAAACCTCTCGAAAACTTGTTACTACATTTTGCTGTAAATTTCCAAATTATTAATCAAATATCAGTTTTACTCTTTAATCTTCCCCAACTATATATATATATATATATTTAATTCCCGTATCCCTTTACGGCTGCAACCGAGTCCAAATTTAGGATGGTATCCAGTCTCCTCAATTTTTTCGCACCTTAGACTATTTCATATGTTATCCACGCTTTTGCTCCCAGTCATACCTTTAGGGCTATTGCTCGACTTTGAATCTTTTAGCTAAAGTAAGACTTTCTTTAGAAAAACTTGGGCGTACTTTTACTTTTAAACTAAGATATATACAAATCTTCGTGAAGAAACAAACAAAAAGATTCGCCTCACACCTCGAATGGTGGCTGAAAAAACGCACCTCTTGAAAGTCATTGCGCCAAGGGGAGAAGGATGACGCTTGGGTTGCGCCTAGGCGTGTTTATAAAAACTAAAATTATACTTCCTCCGTTTCTTAATAAGTGTAACATAGAGAAAGTGAGGGAATACCAAGGAATGTAGAAAGAGAAAGTTCGGACCATGATAAAATACAGTAATTCAAGTGATGAAATAAAAAATTTGTGGTCCCTTCTTGCTTTTTGGTGGCATATTTGTAATAATATTGAACTTTTTATACCATTTTGAGCTTGGTTACACTTATTGTGACTATTCAAATACGGAAAATATTGCACTTATTAAGAAAAGGAGGTGGTAGATAATAAGAACTTTAGGGTCTATGTGTTATCGCCTTGCACCTAGGCGTTTTTATAAAAGCTAAAACCCAATAAAGTTGTTTCTAGTTCTTTTTTGTTGTTCTCAAAATAAACATGATTAGTATAAATATGACTAATTTTAAGTATTATTGCATAGTCTGCATCATATGAATTCTAAAATCTTAAAACCACAAATTGAAAATTGACACCAATGCCAAACGGACCCTTAGCTTAGTTGTTGGTACATAAAAGATGATAACCAGGAAAAGTGATCCTTTTTACCCAATTACACATCATTTGCGCAGAATTTAGGGGTGTAAAACAAACAAAAATATAGAGTAAAAAGTTAGGCTATACCTTCCATCCAAGCCAACCACAACAATAGTGTTTTGGGATCCAAATGCAACAATGCATCGGGTAGTCTCTGGCAAGTGAAAACGTGCAAATGACCATTCTGAACTAAAATATTTTGGTAGTACTCCTGGCAAAATAAACAAAAACAGAGATATGAGAACATTAATCATGAATGTAGCAAAGTACATCCTTTAACATCTTGATTCATGACAGACTAAAAGTCCCTCTAAACCAAAACAGATTCATGGACTGGATGTAAGCATAAGACATTGTAATTTCCGTAAGAGAATAAATGAAGGCAAGCTAATGAAATACAGAACTGCATGTACTGTATAACCACCTGTAAAAATAACCAATTATGGGAAACAATATCATAAAAGGTTTTCCCCTCCTAAATCTACCAAAACTATACTCTTCCCTTCTCTAAAGAAAAATAATACCAGTTAAGATCGAAGAAAAAAAAAAATTAGCTTTTAGTTATGTGGAATAGAGATAAATAAATTTACACTGTACATTTGTGCTATCAGACTGTCAGTAGCACCATAAATATGTTGCTTTAGCTCAAGTCCTAACTTGGACAAAAATATTAAACCCACTGTACTCTATTGGCTTTTCGATAAATATGTCGTATTTGTAAAACCTCAAAAAGATTATTACATAGTGCTGAAGGACCAAAAAGAAAGGACTTCCCCTCTTTAAATGCTTGATTCCTTCCACAACAAAAAAAGGTACATCCCGACCCCTACCCCCTTCGCTTACCTCCCTAAGATAAAACTATAATTATTTTTATATTTTCCTCATACATTCTAAGTTGATACATGTTTCTTAATTAGTGATATTTTAAATAAATCTATCCCAAATTATATAATAAAGTTTTCTTACCTTTCACAAAAGGTAGTGATAAACTAGGATTAGCACCGGCATTCTGAGCAACGAGGGGCTCAAGAGAAGTTGAAGAATTCTGATGCAGCAACCCTGGAGTAGAACTAGGTCGAGCTGATTCATCTTCCCCAACCACTCGAACTCTTAGACTGAATATATGGATAGTACCCCTATCACTTGAAACGGCTAGCCATTGAACATTTTGAGAAAAGGCGATACCATATATATCAGCTTTTTCAGTCCCTCGACGAACCTATAAAAAAAACAGTCTAAGACACTTAAAGCCACTCTAGGCAGCATTAATACAAAAGATACACAAGAGGTAGAGCATGAATAAATGCAATAAACTAAATGTTATTCAGTCATATCAGTATGAAGAATTTATATAATTATATGAACACGGAAATAAGGCGTCCTGGTTTTGAATTTTCGTTTTTCTTGGGGGGTGGGTGTTGAGTGACATATTTACATCTAGTAAAGTTTTAATGATGGATGGGTAATGAGATCGGAGTAGAATCAAAACTCGATGAAACCCAACTTAAACAAGTTAACTTGGTCAAGCTCGTCTGGAGACCTTATTGAGGCATACAGAGTTAGCATCAACTTGACTCAGAAAGTCATGCCGTCATGCGGAACTTAATGAGTATTTCTTATTGGTTTACAAAGTATGGTAAGTTATTTTTTATTATTTTTCGCAATTTCATCATCCATATGTTAGGGATACTCATAAGTCACAATAATGGAAACAGAAAGAAATTGATAAAATATAATCTGATGTGTGTAACCGTGTATGGTTTTGCATATACTAAAATATTTCTCACTTACCCGCCAAACTTTTAACATATCTACTCAATGACAGTTTCAAGAAAACAATTCAGGGAAAATTTCAAATTAAAAAGTTCCACCACCAAAACCACCCTCACTATTGCATTGAAAAGCCTATAGTTCCTTCCATAAATATGAAATGAAAAGAAGAAAATGCCAGTTATAAATAGTGAAACTCATGTAACTCAGCTATATATCAAGTTGAGATGAGATTGAAGTTTCAAAAGCTCCAGAGAAGTATCAAATGTTTAGCTCACTAGTTCAACAGTAAGGTTGAGCTCGATTTAACAGCATGAACATACAATAACTCGCACAAGGAAATTATAGCTTCAACATTGACACTGTCTAAATGAGAACTTGAAATATTGCACCTTTACAATAATATTCAATTTCCATTTCCATAATGAGAGTCTCGCAACGAAAGGGAATTTGGAAAGATGGCTCTAGTACAAAGAAAAGTAGATATACAAAATGTTTGCTAATAAATCATACGAGTTTGCTATTCCGTCCATTCCATATTATTTATGCACTCAGCTAACTTTTCTTGAATTAGCATTTCAATTATTAGAGTTTCGCAGTGAAAGGAATTTGGAAAGATGGCTCTAGTACAAAGAAAAGTAGATATACAAAATGTTTGCTAATAAATTATACGAGTTTTCCATTCCGTCTATTCCATATTATTTATGCACTCAACTAACTTTTCTTGAGTTACATTATCTTTCATTTAAATTATCAATGAACTATCATTTGCAAGCTCAAAGTACCAATATAATGTCACAAGTCAGTTTTAATTATCAATGCAATAACTAAATACTTCCAATGTGTGCGTGTATAATATTAAAAGACCCTTATTCTGGAAGGAAAGGAGTACCTCTTGCAAACAAGTACCATCCATTGTATTGAAAACTCTTATAAGGGTTCCCTTTGTACTAGCTGTTGCAAGAATCAGTCCATCCAATGTCAATGAGAAGCATGCCAGGCGAGATTCATGGGCATTTATGATCTTTGTCACATGAAGTCCAAAATGCTCAACCCTAATCTGCCCTCTGCGACGACCAGGACAAGCTAGAACAAATGTATTTGCATGATGCGATAGACAACACAGCCCCCTAGGATTTGACAATGTCTCAATCTGATGGAGCAGTTTCAGATCCACAAAGTTATAAACATAAACCTTGTGCTCCAAGACAACAACAATACGGTCCCTTCTCAACCTCACTGCACGTACCTCCGACCTGAAAGAAAACTCACCAATGCACCGGCTTTGATGATCATCCCAGATCATAACTTTATTCGGAGAGTATTGCGAATCGATCCCACCACCAACCAATGCCAAAATGTTACACCGGAAGAGCATCTCAACAATCCCAAACCCTCCATTCTTCAGATCTCGCCTGAACGTTTCCTTAAATGGATCACAATTATAAATCCGGAAACCACGACTAGTACCCGCGGCAAAACAAGTATAATCCTGATTCCAGGACACACTCAACAGTTCCGCATCACCAGCATCATTGTCCTGAGCCTCGCCACGGCCAAGAGAATCCGATGTTCCCGGATTCGTAAATTCATAGGCACCAAGCCTCGATGATGGAACAAACCCTTGAGATGTCGAAACAGTTGAATTCATTTCACTCACTAGATACAGTTTCTACCAGTTGACAGGATCAAAACACCCATTACACATATGAGATTGTGTACACTGGATGTAACAAAACAATTCTTTTAAAATTACACATAAAAATTGAGGCTAAAAATGACAATGTCTAGATCAACATAATATAATTGGCAAAACAAACTTAGTGACAAACTCGCAATTCAGCTCCCTACACAACTGAATTAAGTAACATAATCACTTAACAAATCATTCATAGTAAAGTATTTCTTTAGAATCTACTTTCTTTGGGGAGGGAGGTCAAATGTGTTGCAATGGCGTATCTAGGGTCCTAACATTCGAAATTTCTCGACTGAAAAAATTAAATAGACGAATTAAATCTTGAAATTTATATGTATCAAAATCAGTACTAAACAAACCTTTAAATTTCTGGAAGATCCAAGATTTTGGTGTCGTCGAAAAAAGAAATTTTTGCACGCAATTGTTCAACTTATTTCTCTCAATATTCTTGTTTGTTCCTCAAATTTGAAATCCGGAAGAGGAAATTTGATGCTAGAAATCTGAATTGGTCAATTTTAAGGTATAAAAATGGAATGGATGAACGTTGAGAGAGATGTAAATGGTAATCGAGAGTTAGGGTTAGAGACTACTTCTTTAAGTTATTTTCTATGCTTTTTCTTTTTTTTTGTCTGGTGGATCTTTTCTTTGTCCTTCTCTCTTTGTTGAAATATGTAAAAAGGAAAATTTTGAAAGGGTAAAAATTTGTAATTGTTGATGGAAGAGTATTTTCCTAAATTACCTAGTTATATTTTATTCTTTCCTACTTTTCCTTAAGTTAGGATTATTGATGTTTTATATGGCTTTGAATAATAATAAGTGAAAGTATTGGGTCAGACTGTCTGACCCAATGCATATTGTCAGACGGGCTGAGCCCAATTGTTGCTCTAATTCCAAGCTTCACAAAGACATTCAGCATTATTTTTAAGAACAGACTTTAAACCAGAACAACAGTTTCCCCAATCTGCCTCTCTCACGGTACTCCTGGTGGTATTTATAGTCGTTGCATCAGCGGCGGCGTTAACGGAAGCAAAAGATTCTCCGGCACCAGTAGACTGCACGACTGTGGTACTAAGCATGTCGGATTGTTTGTTGTACGTTACCAACGGTTCTACCGTACAAAAAACCAGAAGGAAACGCTTCACTGTCCTTCTCTCTTCGATGCCCCTTCAAATCATGTTTGAGCCTATGTTCAAAGTTTCAAACCAAACCCACTGTTCTTCTCATCGCTGTTTTTTTGTTTGAGGAGAAAGAAAGTAAGAGAGTGAAGAAAAGGTGGCGAGTAACAACAAATTGAGGTTGGTAGTTTTCTACATGAAATTCTTAATTTCAGTCTTCATTCTTTTCCTCTTTTCCATTTTCAGTTGGTTATTTTTTTGTTTCAGTTGGACTTTATTTTGTTTCAGTTGGACTTTGTTTTGTTTCAGTTGGACTTTGTTTTGTTTCAGTTGGACTTTGTTTTGTTTCAGTTGGACTTTGTTTTGTTTCAGTTGGACTTTTGTTTTGTTTCAGTTGGACTTTGTTTTGTTTCAGTTGGACTTTGTTTCGTAATATGTATACCAACTGAAACAAATAATGGACCAACTGAAACAAAGAATGGACCAACTGAAAGAAATAATGGGCCAACTGAAAGAAATAATGGACTAACTGAAAAAAAAAAATTAAGACTATCTGAAAAAAAAATGAAGACTACCTGAAAAAAAATGAAGACTACATGAAACTCAAGTGAAGTGGTCCGACGAGAATATTGTGTCGGACGAGTCCGACACAATACGAACTCTAATAATAATTCCCAATCTTTTGCCTTTAATTTAATTTTATATGGTATCACAGATAAAACAAAAATATATAATGTATCACAAATTCAAAATTAATCCCAAATAAAACCAAAAATTTGAAATTCTTTTTCTCCACCATGACCGGCGCAGTTGAAACCTCCTTCGTTATTAACTTTATTTTTATTTTTATTAAAGTTATTAACTTTCTTTTAATGATGTAGATATTTAGTGAATTTTCATGAATGCAAATATTTATGTATTATAGTAACTTCCTACATATATTTTTTTAAATTTTGTATTCTTTTTCATGTATATTAAGATTTTTATGCTTGATTTATGATATTTAGATCTTGTATATTTTTGCTAATCAAGACCTAAATAAATATTTCAAAGATTAAATCAGATAACTTGGACAACCTGGTAGGTACCTTATAATTTGATCGCTTAATTTAAGAAGTCATTAGAAAAATCAATTAGTAGATGTTGGTATGAGGTGTAGGATGAACATCCTACACCAGCTCCAAAACGCAAGGCAAGAAGAATGAGACGCACCATTTAACATGCAAAAAGTAATTGATTTGGCAGCCAATAAACATTCTCATTACATCCAGTGTACACGTCGAAAATTCAAAAAGTAACTGATTTGACAATTACCGTTCACCATTTAATAGCTGATTTGATGTCAACCGCCATCATTTCCCCCAATATACAGTTCACCACTTCTCTCTTTTCCACACTCAACCTCCTTGTACATTCTCGGCCTGTTTGGTAGTTGGTCATAAATGAAGGTAATGGGAATGAATTTGTGTGTAAATTTGTGAAAAATATCATTGTCCATTCCCATGATAATGCTAATTTATCCTAAAGTGTCCACTTTCCTTCTTGAATTTTCATTCCCATCCAATACCAACTTGTAGGTGGTAATGAGTGGTAATGAAAATTGCTTCCCCTTGGAGACAAAAACACAAGTTTATGGGTGAGATTGCTTGCCCATGGAAAAAAAATACCTTACCACGGAGATTTTAAGGGTGCTTCCCTAATAAAATTACACTTAAAATTCATTCCCATTACCACAATTTATTAACGAATACCAAACGGGTCGTCTTGGCTTCGTGGTTGTTCATTAACAAAATCAAAATGTACAATGACAGCCCTCCAGCTGAAAGTAACCCAAATCCTGAAACTGATGTCAAGTGAGTAATTTGCAATCTTTGTACACTGGTGTGTTGATGTTTGTTCATTAATGAAATTCAATATGTACAATTACAGTTTCATACCGAAATCCACCACTTCTCTCTTTTCCACACTCAACCTCCTTGTACATTCTTGGTTTCGTGATTGTTCATTAATAAAATCAAAATGTACAATGACAACCTGAAGTTGATGTCAAGTGAGTAATTTGTAATCTTTGTACATTGGGTGTGTTGATGTTTGTTCACTAATGAAATTCAATATGTACAATTACAGTCCCATACCGAAATATGTCAAGTGAGTAATTTCCAATCTTTGTACACTGATGCGTTTGATGTTTGTTCACTAATGAAATTCAATATGTACAATTACAGTATCATACCGAAATTCAATAAAATCACAATGTACACTGATGGTCATTACTTTGATCACTGAAAATCCCCAAATGTACACTCGTATATTATTGTACACCAAACCATATGCATTTGTACATTAAAAAAATTGTTTCACGTGATGAGAGAGAAAGAGTTGACCCACTTTCAAAAATACTGCCAAAAACCAGCCACATGGACAAGGTGTAGGATGCTCATCCTACACCTCGGTGTAGGATCTAATTTACGAATCTTTTGGGGCTTGTTGGACCTCTAGATGAGTGACCCTGCATAGTCAAGAGGAAATTCACCTTACCATGGGTTTCCATAAAAGGGCAAAAAAAAAAAAAGTTTGAAGTAGATTTAGTAAAAAAATCTACCACCACTCTTGGTTACTATAGTGGTTAAAGAAGACTCAATAATATGGTTGTATAGAATGTACTACTTCCTCCGTTTCTAAATAAGTGCAACATTTCTTGTTTTCACGTTTGCCAATGCATTATTTTAACCATTAATATCTTCAATTATCAATAAGTAAAAATTATAAAAAGTTGATATTAAAAAAATTCACATTCAGACGAATCTAAAAAGATCTCACATGACTATGTTTTTCCTAAAATGTAAATCACCAAAGCTAATTAAAGTTTAAACTGTGAATAGTAAACACTATGCAAATGTTGCACTTATTTAGAAACGGAGGAAGTATGTTGTATAGATTGTACTAGTCATATACATGAGAAAATGTAGCTGGCTCAGCATTAATCACTATACTACATCGCCTAACGCATGTGTATAAACTATTAAATTGAAAACCCATACAACAACAATATTGAACAAGATCTTATTGAGAAGCAACAGCGATGACTGGTCTACAGCTATGAACATATTTCACCGCAGTGCCTGAGGCCCTGATAGTCCATTGGTTGGGAACTCATTGACCTTAAAGCTTAGCTCTTGCAGCCTTCGGATCATCCAGGGTGATGATAACCTTCCCAATTACTTTTCTATCTTTGATGGCAGCAAATGCAAGGTTAGCCTGTTGGATCCCAAAAAGAGAAAAGTCTTAGCTGAGATACCATAACCAAGATATATCCACCAAACCAAAAGCTAATACAAAGCTCGAACAACCATCTTATAAGATCAAACAGCTAGAACATTTCATATCAAAAGTCATTAGTTCAACCGAAAAACGCAGAAATGGTGTTATTCATGGCAAATCATGATGCAAACACATGAATCCTCAAATGAGGAAGGAGTAAAACATATATGACCGTTTAATCGAAGGGAAAAAGTGAGGAAACTTGATAATCCCTCATTCCTTGATAAATGTCTTTAAATTATTCAAGCAAATTAAGTGGGGTAAGTTACTATACAGGTATAGAAAAAGTGACCTATCATATTTGCATTGGCATTTAGAACGATAAGTGAGAGTGTGAAATTTTCAAGAACGGTGAATTTATACTTCATTACAGCCCTTATCTATCTATGACACATATATTAAATCTAGTATCTACAGATTATACACCTAATACAAGAACCACGCATAACGACCCCCCCCCCCAACCCAAAAATGAAGTTTTAACCTCACTAATGAGGCCCTTTGACCTAGTAAGTCAAACTCGGAAAATAGAAATATAAAGTATGACACCAAGTGAAAGATTTTTAAACAATGTTCCAGATGATCTGAGATTCCCAATTAAACTAGAAATATTCTGGATAACAACTAGCTGTCTAGCTCTGTCAGAGAAAGTTGAACATCGCAAGCCTCTACAGAAACTGAATTCTAGATGAGAACTGATAATTTCTTACAAACACCATTGCCCCACCACCTGGTACGATTGTGTGGTCCAGAACAAGGAAGGTGGTCCAGGTAAATAGCCATTAACCAGTCTAAATCACAGTAAAAAAATTTGAACAGCAGAAAATCATTGATTGAACACGACAATTACTGTAAGTGTAAGGGAGAATCTAGCAACTTCTTAGTAGGACACGAACATGGTTGTCCTGTTTAGGACTACAAGTATAACCAGGAGAATAAAGATCAAACTAAAGAAGTAGATATATCAAAGTTGCCCAAGATTTAGAAATTATAGCAACTGAACAAATTTGCTAGTTTACTGACCTCTGCAAGACTGTAAATATGAGATATTTGAATGGAAATCTTTCCCATAGCTAGCCATGAGAGTAGCTCCTGAAGTGAATATTCAAGGACACTTGGACAATGTAATCTGTAGCTACCCCAGTAAAGTCCATGTATAGTCCAATTCTGATAGAATAGATAGGCAAAATTCAGCACAAACAATAAAAGGAAGCTATGCAAGTAAAGTCACCAAGGACTATGTTTAAGAGTACATAATAGATAGCACATTGATCTATGAAGAATTTAAACCAAAACAAAATAAGGAAGAGTGGCCATTCAGCAAGAATTCTAGAGAACTAAAATATTCAACATACCACCGAAGCCCAATGTTAACTCATACCTTAACCAGAGCTATATTTGCGGGAATGACAGGAACCTCTCCACTAGCAAATCCGATGACCAAAATGCTGGCCCCCCAGTTCAGCAGTTTCATGGCATCTTTTGTGAGTTTTCCACCAACAGGATCATATAAGACATCAACCCCTTTGAGCTTCCTAGACTTCAGAAACTCTTTGACACTTGAGATAACATTATCTTGGCTTGAGTCAACAACATGGTCAACGCCCAATGACTTCAGAAATTGCACCTTCTCAGGTCCCCTAAACATCATACAGACACATCTAAACTCAAATTTCAACAGATTTAAGATCTGTCAAACTGCATTTATCCACAGAAAAACAACTACCTCGCAACCGCTATGACAATTGCACCACAGACCTTCCCTATCTGAACAGCGGAAACACCAACCCCTCCTGCTGCACCAAGGACTAATAGAACCTACAACATACCATTACCAATATGATTAAAGTATATGGGAGGAGCAAAAGCAAGTCAAAACTTTAAAGGCAATACACTAATACCTGACCACTTTTGAGTTGAGCCCGATGAACAAGTCCAACATGTGAAGTCCCAAATGCCACAGGAAGTGCAGCTGCAGCAACCAGATCACACCCCTCTGGAACCTTAAACCTTTCGAACCATTTATAAAGACGGGGTAAGCAAGCGCTAAAATAACTCCCACAAAACCGATATCCAAAATAAAATTATTCAATACCAATAAACAGAACCCAAAGACAGAAAAAAGCTATGAAGAGGCAGAATGATCAAATGCATATTACAAACTACATTCCCCTCCAGAGCAGTTCAAAACTACTGTGCACTTTTGTTACACTTATATCACCTTCCCAAGATAAACACGAGCTTCGCCTAATTCCTATACTCTGGCAACTTTTTCTTGTTCCTAACACTTTTATAGCTTTATGTTGAACCGTAAATGTTGTTTATTTAAATCACTAATCTCTATCATATAAGCCAACTCTTGAGGAATTTGATATCCACCTAAAATACCTTAAATACCCTCTACATTTTCACAGTTTTAAATTTAATGTTAATATGCTATGACTATTATACATGTTTTTATAACCTCAAGCACGCATTACGCGCATTTGAATCTATACTGTATATTGAAACAAAAACATTACCAACACAAACTATCCTAATATCATTAGTAAGTGATACATTTGATATACAACATTTGCAATTCAATATACAACATAAAATGAAACACCTAACCGGCCATTAGAAATGAAAAACATCCATAACCATTACGAAATATGAATTCCTCAATCAACATTACAACACCAATCATAAATGAGTAATTTCAAAAAAAAAAAATTAAAAACAGTTTGTATAACCAATTATCACTTCAATTTCATTACAACGAATGCAATTATACTAGCAAGATAACAATGAAAAATCGAAACACATACAATTCTGATTCGTCGGCGACGATGAATTGAGCAAAAGAACCCGTATTAGAGAGAGAGCAAACACGATCACCAATTCTGAACTTAGAAACTTGAGAGCCAATGAAATCGACAGTTCCAGAGTAATCGGAGCCAGGAATGAAAGGAAGGGAGAATTTCTCCTGATATTTGCCGATAATTTGGAGGTAATTAGCGTAATTTAAACTCGTAGCTGTAACCCTAACCCTAACTGCCGTCGGAGAATTAAGCTCCGGTAAAGGCTCGTTTTTCGATAAGAATATCGGCGAATTTTGGTCGGAGAGATCTGCGGATGTTGGTTCACCGAGTTTGCGGACGACTAATGCCTCCATTATAGGATTGGATGAAGAAGAGAGAGAAGTTCAGATGATTGTCAGTGATGAATGAATATGATGATCATATGAGACTGTACTGTCTATCCATTTGCTATAGGATGCTACTGGCAACTTCCTAGCTTCATTTTTCATTAAAAGTCTTGGTTTTCTTTTTGACGAAACTGAACTAAACTGAACTGAAGTGCGTTAAATTTAAGGAAAAATTATTAGAAACTACCTATTAAAGACACTTTTTTAAAAAAAACTACCTTATATCATGTTTATTTTACAAAACTAACTTATAAGTGGAAAAACTTTAAAAAGCACTACCAAATTCAGAATTTACTAACTATGGTTAACTACTCTATCCAATTATCCCTCTAATATAAGATTATGAAAATACCCCTAAATTCAGTACGTTACAATATGATATCATCACTTTCTTGATCACTTGATGCTCTATCTCTCAAATATACATGTGGCAAGTACAAGCACACCTTCTCTTCCTCAAAAGTCAATCCCAAAAACAAACCTGCAGTAAAAGTGTCTAGTAGAGTAAGCTTTGCACCATCATCATCAACGACATCAATTCATGACCAAAAACCCAATTTGTATCTGCTTTTGTTACTCATAAAATTAATTGGTGAAGCAAAAGGTTGGGAGAAGAAATTACGCAAACGATTTAAGGGGTATTCAATAGTTAAACGCTGCTGTGAGGGAAATTAACAAAGAGGGGTTGGGGTAAATTAAGGGGGTATTTTAGTAATATTATATTAGAGTGATAATTGGAGGAAATAGTTAACCATGATTAGTAAATTCTGAATTTGGTAGTGCTTTTTAAAGTTTTTTCACTTATAAGGTAGTTTTGTAAAATAAACATGATATAAGATAGTTTTTTTTAAAAAAGTGTCTTTAATAGGTAGTTTCTAACAATTTTTCCTAAATTTAATTTGTCTAAACTAAAATGAATTTAATTGAATCTGTCTAAACTAAACTGAATTGAATCTAATTTGTTTGAACTGAATTGAATTTTTTTTTTTTTGAAAGAGAAATTTCATTAATTAAAGGCCAAACGGCATCAACAATAGATATTAAAGAAAAACAAGATACAATTAAACAAGATTAAATCAAATTCGTCCTCGAAGAAACTATAATGAACCAAATCGAGCAATACAGCGCAGCCCCCTTGTATTTGCTGAATCAAACAACTATTGATGAGGAAGTCTATCATTCTGACATAGTTTGGGAAGAGCATTCTTGATTGAACCATGTTAACCACATCCGAGATTCCAATACCTTCATGTTGAGTCTCGAACTTCAACCAATAAGAACAATTTCTCATACCTAAAAATAAAAAAAAAAACTACACTCACAACTCCTACAGGAGAGAAGGAGATCTCCACAACAGAGACTAAAAACCCCATAATAGGGTTTGAACAAATCTCATAAAGAGATACTGATTTATTCAACAAAACAAGAAAATGAAATAAAAACTGAAAATAAAAGTGCAAAAGGGGCTTACCATGGATGAAATCATCCATGGCAGCCCCTAACTGATGAAGAAGGGGTAGAGGAGGCTAGGGTTTTAGAGAAAAAAAAAAGAGAGGGCTAGGGTTTTTTTTTATACTCTTTTGTCGTCAACTGAATTGAATTTAATTTGTCTGAATTGAACTTAATTTTTCTAAAC
Source organism: Beta vulgaris subsp. vulgaris (assembly GCF_026745355.1). Classification (NCBI taxonomy): domain Eukaryota; kingdom Viridiplantae; phylum Streptophyta; class Magnoliopsida; order Caryophyllales; family Amaranthaceae; genus Beta; species Beta vulgaris. The sequence continues at coordinate 4,707,000 of NC_079203.1, forward strand.
TAATTTAATTTAATTTGCCTGAACTCAACTTAATTAAAATCGTGAGAGGAAATTAACTGATTTGATTCAGTCTGTACTGAATTGAATTTCCATAAATAAATTGAATTTAAGAGAACATAGCTTAAGAGATGAGAGAATGTGCCATTTATATCGGAGAGGTATAAATTTGGTATTTCAAGTGATATTTTCATAAATAAATATTATTAATGTTAAATTGTATCGGTTAGATATTAAGTCGTGATTTTCTTTTTTTTATAATTCTTTTAAATAAGAAAAAAGCATAACTTAATGTTTGACCCCTATAACTTAATATCAATAACATTTTATTTACGAAAATGTCACTTGAGTATATAGTTTGTACATCTCGCAAATGAATGGACATTTTCTCTAAAGCATGTGAATAATTGTACTACTACAATTTATGGAACATATCAGGTAATGTTTTGTAAATGGGTTATAAAGATTTGGGATTGAAAACTATTTGAAAAGGTTGTCTTTAATTACCATCGTCTCATTTATAATTTTAATTACTCTTATTTAAAAGAGTTGGAAACAAAGCTCTCTAATAAAAATGTTCTACCCAAATACCCTAAATTAACCCCATAATTTTTGCAATTTCTTCATACACCCCCAATTTTTGATAATGTTGCCGTGTTTTAATACAATAACTAGTATTTAGGCCCGGGCGATGCCCCAGATTTTCTCTTTGCTACAATTTATTAGTAGTTCAATAAGTATTCTCATACTCATTTTAAAAAGTCATCTTATTCATTATATGTATTCCAAACGTTTTCCATTCATATGTCATCATTAATTTTGATTACAAAATCAATAATGGTATGGTGGAGTAATGGTTGGATTTCTTACTTTCATACTTGTTACTATATGAGAGAGACGTGGATATAATGTTATTGGATGAGGGAGGTGACACATGGCACATATACATTCTTAGGAACGCCTTTTAATATATTAGTACTAGAATTTTTTGCACGCGATGCGTGCTTGAATTTTTTTCAAAACAGAAACTCGATTTTCTTTGGCATAAGAGTTGAAATTCGAACATTAGACATACGAAGTATAATTGTTTTTAGTTGCGAAATTTGATTGGTTTAGAAGTGTCACTTAAGTTTCTCACCATTTTTTTTTTTGACTTTTCAAAGTTAAATTCTATGAATAAAATAGAAATTTTATTGAATTTATTTATGATTTTTAATATTATAATTTTTTAGTTGATTTTGGAATTAAGTACAGTACTTTATAAATTGTAAAGAAAGTGGACACTTTGATTTCAAGTCAATTTTTTCATAGGTTGTAGTTTGTAAGCGAATTTTTAAGTTTTTGTAAAGTTTTCTCATTTTAGTGATTTGCATAACGTAAATTATGCAATTTTATGATTTTAGTTGACTTGTGAGTGATTGTTATAATTATATTTTTAGTATTTTTGTTTGAAGCCCCGTTTGATTTGTAAGTGAATTTGTAATTTAGAATGGGAAAGGGTAACATAGTCTCTTCATTCGGGGACACTATAGCTCCCCCCTTCCCTTATATAATAGAAATATGTTGTACTTTAATTCTTGAATGATATTTTACATAAACCTTTTTACCTTGATAATTAATCGCTATTATATAATAGAAAAAGGTAGGTCCAAATATATGTAAAAATATCATTATATATAGGAAACACTATAAAAAAGTAAATAATTTTTTTTCTTGTCTAACTTCTAAATTCTGATTTCACTACAAATACACCTCTATTTTTTTTTATCATGACCCACCATTAATTGTGAATGGTTGATTTGTAAGTAAATTTTTGTAAATGTTTTTGTATGTATTGACGTTCTAGGTTATTAGTTTTAATTTGTATGTTAATTTTAAGTTTTAATAAATTTCCTGATTATTTGAGTGATTGACGTGATTTTTATAACGTGATTTTCTCAATTGTATGAGTGATTTGTAAAGTTTCTTCTTTTAAGTGATTTGTGAGTGAGTGTTGTAAATTAATTTTTGATAGTTTTTTTAGTGCCGATTTTGATTTTGACATTCTTTTGTAATTTAGAAAGGAAAGGGGGGCAAAAAAGGCATTTCAAAAGAGGACACCATTGCTTCCCTCTTCCCTTATATAATAGAGATAGATACAAACAAGTCAATGACACTCTATGACGTGAACGAGCCCGTTGGGGTATGCACTTGGGTGTTAGTCTTTGATAAGGTTTAGTTTCCTCATGTATTCAACCAACGTTCGTCTTAACCCGATCAAATAAAAGAAATCTAACATGAAAATCAAATTAGAATCCTCTAGGAGTTGGAGCCTGATCGAATCTGAGTATCTAACTATTACTACCAGCTCATCAACTTTTTTAAAAATCTAATTACTTTAATATTTGCAAATTTTTTTTTTTTTTATACAGAAAATAAACAACTAGGGTGGAACCCAAGAGACAGGCCACCCTAAAGCATCCTTTCGGATGATTACAGAAAAACTAGAATACGGAGAATCAAACCAGTATGTCAAATTTGAACATGAATGGCCCCTGTGGGCCAACCAATCCGCCGCTGCATTCCCTTCCCTAACTCCGTGATTAATGTGAACCTCCGAGAACTGCTTTAGGTCCTCCCCTGCATCCAAAATAAGAGAATGAATAGTCCAAGGAATTTTCCAAATTCGTTTAATAGCTTGGATAACACTAAGATTATCCCCTTCAATAATTAATTTCTCTAACCCCAAATCACACGCTCCTCTAATGCCCTCCCTAAGAGCCCAAGCTTCTGCCACCAGGATCGAATGATTAGGGGAAATAGGACTAGCCCCACAGACTTTAATAACCCCAAATTCATCCCTGATAATGAACCCCAAAGAGGCCGAGCCATCTTTCAATTTTGACCCATCAAAATTTAACTTACAGAACCCAAAAGGTGGAGCAACCCAACTAATGTTTTTTCTGGGAAGCTTACGCATCCGGGGAGGCACCATAACGTTTGAAATTGACAATTTATCCCCTTCATAGTCCTCAATAATTCTTAAGTAAAAATTCCAAATCATGAGACTGGTCCCTATGGGCGAGCACGGATCCTTACGGAAAGAAACCCCATTCCTGGCATACCAGATAAACCACCAGGTTATGGCGATCTTTGCAATATCCTCAAGTGAAACAATCTTATTCATAGTACTAAGAAATTCAACAAATGAAAGATCCGACGGTTTAGGAGGGAGAGCGGGCCAGCCATGATTTAAACCAAGGAGTACAAAGACATCAATGCAGAAAGGGCACTCTATGAATAGATGCATCAGGTTTTCTGAATGATGGTTACAAAAAACACATTCAAGAGGTAAAAAAACATGACTAACCTCTAACCTTTTCTTCGTGGGCAGACCATCATTACAAATCTTCCACAAGAAGAACTTAATCTTAGGGGGGATATGAAGATTCCAAATCCATGAGAATGGACTAGAAATGGGCCGAGCCAAATGAACCCCATTACCCTGAATTAACTCGACCCCCGATTTAACAGAATAACAACCATCAGGGGACAAGGCCCAGACCAATTTATCTTCAGTACCTTGTCTTGGTATAAAAATACCTCTAATAGATGTGCCAACCTCCTCAGGGACAAAATCCGTCAAACGACGATAATCCCATTGGTTATCTTAGTCTATAAAATGGGCGACTACCATAGACTCAGAGCCCCTGACCACTGGGCATATTGAGCTCAAAGGGTACTGGAAAGCCCAATTATCAAACCAAAAAGAGATCTTCTCCCCGTTTCCCACCACCCATCTTAAACCTTTCTTAAACGTTTTTCTAAACTGCATCAGCTTTCGCCATTGCCATGAAGCAGTGGCTTTCACATTATGGTCAAATAGAGACGAATCTTTTAAATACTTTTTAGATACCAAATCGACCCACAAATTCTCCTGGCTAACCAAAATTTTCCAGAGAAGCTTGAATTGAAGAGCCATATTCATTACTTTAGCTTTCCTCAGTCCTAGACCCCCCTCCCGCTTTAACTTACAAACTTTCTCCCATCCTATAAGATTAGGGGATTTAGACTCTGGAGATTTATTCAAGAAAAAATTCCGGTAACTCTTATCCAAGGAATGCAAAATATGCGTAGGTAGTGAGAAGCACTGCATCTGATAATTAGCTTTAGTGGCTAAATTTGATTGAATCAGAACTGTCCGACCCGCTTGAGAAAGAGAATTAGCTTTCCACTTAGACAACTGGGCTTGAACTTTTTCCTGAATTTCCCCAAACGTGTTATTAGTAACCTTACTATCAATAATAGGGCACCCCAAATACTTACCTAGAGAACTAGCTTCACCCATCTGCAGGACTTGAGCAAACGCAGAAGCTAAGATAGGATCAGTATTTGGAGAGCATTGGTATGCTGATTTATTATAATTGACTAATTGCCCGGACATTCGACACTAAGTGTCCAGAATTCCCCTTATTTCCCGACAACTTTCAACTGAGGCTTTAGCAAAAATCATAGTGTCATCCGCGAAAGTCAAAAACGGAATTTTGACACCCGAATGACCTAACTTCACTCCTACAAGTCTGGAACCCTCAGTGCTAGCACAAAATAACTGCCTAGCCAATAATTCTGCACACAAGATAAAGATATAAGGCGAGAGAGGGTCACCTTGGCGGATACCCCTAGACGGAGTGAAAATGTCACCAGGGATACCGTTTACCAAAACAGAAAAGGAGACAGTAGAAATACATTCTTTCAACCAGTCAATCCAACGATCACAAAATCCTAACTTCTTAAATACTGCAAAAATGAAATTCCATTCTAATCTATCGTAAGCCTTTTCCATGTCTAGCTTGATGGCTAACCATCCACTAGACCCAAACTTCTTCCTAAAAGAATGAAACACCTCGTGGGCTAAGAGAATATTATCTTGGATTAATCTTTCAGGCACAAAAGCCCCTTGCAAAGGATGGATGATCTTTCCTAATACCACTTTTAGTCGGGAAGCCATAATTTTAGCAATAATTTTGTACATAGTCGAGCACAGACTAATCGAGCGGAAATGATTAGGAGAGGATGGAGCTTCCACCTTTGGGATAAGAGTTACAAAGGTATGATTTACTTCCTTTAGTAATTTTCCCGAATAAAAGAAGGCCCGAACCGCTTTAAACACTGAATTACCAACTAGAGACCAGTACTTTTGGAAGAAAAAAGGTGGATAGCCATCCGGTCCTGGGGCCTTATCAGGACCTAGCTCAAAAACAGCCTCTCTAACTTCCTCAAAACTTACCTCCACACATAAGCGGGCATTATCCTCATCAGATATAATAGGGGTAAGAAGATGAAGATCCATCTCTTCATCAAAGTTACAGCTAGGATTTGACGAAAATCGACTAGAGAAGGCAGAAGTAAAGCACAATTCCACTTGTTTCGGATTTGAGATGGTCACTCCTCGGTCATCTATAATAGAAGAAACAAAATTTCGATTCCTTCTAATAGAGGCACAAGCATGGTAATATTTAGAGTTGGAATCACTAAATTTCAAGTGAGTAGCCTTAGCTTTTATCCGCCAATGCATTTCTTGAAATTCTAATAGCTTATTCTGTTTAGAGAGAAATTTATTTTGTCTAGCCACTAAAACAGGATTATCTTGATCTTCTAATAAACCATCTTGAATGACCCTCAACTTGGTTTCAACCGTTTTTAGTTGTCGAAAAATATTACCAAATCTAGTCATTGCCCAATTCTTAGCCTTACTTTTAAGAAGTTTACATTTTTTTGTAAGACAAAACATATAGGACCCCTGAAATTTCGTAGTCCAAGCTTTCTTAATAATTACTTCAAAATCCTTTCTAGTTGTCCAAATTTTGTCAAATCTAAACGGCGGAGATTTCCTACTTTGGATTATATTTAAATCAAGAGATACTTGGCAATGGTCTGAGGAAGTGAACACATGGTGTTGTAGTTTTGCATTAGAAAACAGATTTACAAATTCCAGATTAGCTACCCCTTTATCCAATCTTTCGAAAATATTACCTGGTCCGTTTCTGTTTTTTTTCCAAGTAAACATTTGTCCAGAAAAAGGTAACTCAATACAATCTAGATCTGAAAATAATCTATTCATATAATTCAAACGAGCAAAGGAAAAAACAGCTCCTCCAATTTTATCATTACTATATATATCTCCATCAAAATAAATACATGAATAACATAAAAAATAATACATGTATTATGAAACGGAGATAGTATTATATGTCGGTGTTTTCGGAGATATTTTGATTGGTATAACACGGAGATCGACTGTCTGTAGCTTGTACGTTTGTTTGGTTGTCCTATTTCCAATTGTCCACACTGCCACACATCACAGTCAGTCAGTCAGTCACTGCGGGTCATAGAAGTATACTAGAAGCCTTAGCCACTGCCCACTGTGTTTCTAATTGAAGTTTGATGCATAAAAATGAAGGTGTCAGTACTATACTTTAGTTGTCATCAATTGTTGGGAGCTCCAATGAAATCTTATGGTAAAAACCAACATTTCCTCTCACACAATGGGGTGGGAAATTATCATAAGAGAAAACACAAGAGTAAATTCAACCCTGCTGTTACTATTAGAGCTGCATTCTCATCTTCTCCTTCACTTGGTAGCTCTGCTTCTGATTATTCTGGTAAACATCTTTTCTTTCAACATTCATAACTAAAATTGTTATTCTTGATCAATTAAAGTGAAAATTATCCAATAAAGCCAAAATAAAAGACAATCTTTTAGATTAGATTGATTGTTGATGCCTTGGATGCTGGAAAAATAGCTTCTTGGTGTTTAAGGATATAAATTATTGTTAAAGTAACAACTTTATTGGATATAACTGCTGAAACTTGGATAATTTTGTTTTTTTTTTGGGTTTTTTTGGGGGGTTTGGGAGAGTGAGATAGAACTTTGCTAGGGTTGCTATGTCTTTAAATTATTGAGCTTATTTGTCTTTGGTGTATGTATTGTGTAATATTTGCAAATTTTTTTGTAGTTGTTTGCATTTATTGGTTTTATGTCATCTTTAGCACAAAAAGATATTTGGTGATACATGGTGGATGATGATAGTGATTTTATACTAGTATGTGATAAAATATTACTGTCATGAAACTTTGTAAACGAATTTCTATTTGAAATAATCCGAAATCCTAGAATTTGAGCTGTAAAATAAACATAAGAAGAGTTGCCTTCCAATTATTTCGGATTGATCAGAATCAATAGAAATCGATGGAGAACATAATAGTTTTGTTTATAAATGAATAGTGGAAATTTCTGGAGCAAAGAGGTACTTGAGGATGGTTAAGCAAAACTTTGGACATTGGAGGTGACTTTCCTATTACGCTATAACCATCATTTATTACCGCCTATGAAATGGCCAGTTTGATGATGGTGAAAATTTGGTTTGAATTTATGACAATTGATATAATGTGCAACATAAAAAAGAGATGTTCCCCCAAACCCTCCAAAAGGGGACCAGCAAACACTAGGAATTAGGTTGTTCAGGTTGGGGTGTGGGGAATGCTGGGATACACAATGGGATGCATGTTGGATAGTTGATGAAATCTAGACTATATGAAATGTTAAACATTTTTTTTTGCCTGCACTTCCAGAAAATGTGATCAATGAACAAGTAAAGAAGAAAAGAAGCAGCATAGCTGGGATAGATCAGGATGAGTTACTGGACCCAAGAAACTTAGCTGATCCAGACAGTTGTTTCTGTGAGTTTAAAGGGGTGGATATACATTATAAAGTATGCGAAGCACAACCATCCATGTTAGAAGAGCCAAAAGCTTCTCAGCTTGATGATCCGAATATGAAACTGGGTTTTCCGATGATTTTTCTCCACGGCTTTGGTGCCTCTACTTTTTCTTGGCATCGAGTCATGATGCCTTTTGCGCAAAGAACCTGTTCAAAAGTTCTGGCATTTGATAGACCAGCATTTGGGTTGACATCAAGAGTTAGTCATTTAGGGCATTCCAATGATGATACAAGGCCTCTTAATCCCTATTCTATGGCATTTTCGGTGTTGGCAACTTTGTACTTCATCGACTTCCTTAAATCAGAGAAGGCAGTACTTGTAGGGTGCGTTCTTTTTGCTTATAGTATTTGATTTCTGTTTCATGAACTTCATGATCATGCTCACTACTACTTCTCTCACTCTGACACCAATTAGTACTACTATGTCTTTCCAAGTTTTGTTCAAGTGTTATGCACAAGAGTTATGGAGATCAGAGTAATATAGCAAGTATTGTTTTAATGGGGACATCAAAGAGGTGGGTGACTTGCATTTGCAAGGAACTCTAGAGCAAAATCCCCACGAAATTTGTCAATAGACATTACTTTTTCCTTGTGAAGGTGTATTCTCTTCACATGATTTTCACTTATCTGCCCATAACTGAATTAACTTGAATTTCTTGGCCCTGAATTTAACTTGTCAAAAGTTATCTGAACCTTGTAGTTGTAAATTGAACCTGAGTAGCCCTTATTGGTTATGAATGGCAAGGTTTCGAATTCACATGGGGAAGAATTCAATCTGGAGCCAACTCGTATTCAATCAACTAGTTCTCTTGTTCTAAATCCAATCTTCTTTCTTTTACTGACTTAGCCTGCCAAATAAGTGAATATATGAACACAGAGATTATAAACAAGAAAATGCATCACATATATGAAAAATGAAATTATATATCTTAGTATCTAATGGAAAGATGGTAGCATAGTTCCTTTCCTCTCCGTCCTGATTACTCTGTCAATACTCAATCCTTTGGGCAGTATCTCTAATGTGTTTCCTTTTCATTTTCCTGTTTATAGCTGTACCCTTTATGAGTAGATGTTTCAAAACTGACAAACTTACCTATATTGGTGTTTAGGCATTCAGCTGGGTCTCTTACAGCAGTGGAAGCATACTTTGAGGCTCCTGACCGTGTTGCTGCTTTGATTCTTGTGGCACCAGCAATAATAGCACCACTTTCAGCAACCAAAGAAAACAAGTCAGACAAAGAAAATCAAGCCCAAAAAAGTTCAGATGAACCTCAAAATCTATTATCGAAGCTTGGACAGGTCCTGTCAAAGTTTTACAGATATATTGCAAACACAATAATGCATGTGCTGAAAGGGATTATGAACGTAGTTAGCTTCGTGTACACGAAAGCTATAGTTGCGATCTTGCGCTCAGCTATAGCCAAAATATTCGTTAGTTTCTCTTCAGCTCATAATTACTACTACATTAATCTAGTGTTGTCTTTATGTCGGTATTTTATGCTTAAAGATATCTGTGAAGTGAGAATAGTCTCCTAAATGTCTCTTAGGTAAGGATGATTATTGACAAGTTTGGTATTGCTGCTGTTAAAAATGCATGGTATGATGTAAATCAAGTTACTGACCATATTCTGCACGGTTACACCAAGGTATATTACACTCTTTCCGTCTCAATTTAGTCTTCATATTGCCCCGAGCCCTCATTATTTCTACATAACGCATTAATCTGCAAAATTCACCCTTCATAATAATTGGTATTTCTATTATCTCCACCTCATATATTCTAAGCACTGTCATATTGGGAAATCAATAATTAGATCTTTTGACGCAGCCACTACGAACGAAAGATTGGGACAGGGCCCTCGTGGAATATACTGTGGCTATGCTGACAGATCCTCAAGCAAAACTAAAGCCGCCATTGAAGAATAGACTCCAAAATATTGCATGTCCAGGTAATCAAGATATCAATCAACTATCCTTATCTCACAACTTGCCTGTTTACAAGCAGAAGCTTTTGTTAAGACTTTATCTCAGCATAGGTATACCAGGAAGTCTTCGTTGCCAGAGGATTAAGTCATTAGGAGAAGAAACATCTTAAATGGAGAACATGTGCACTAACGAACAATGAGAAAGGAATTGGTCTAGGGACCATGATAAGTGGATTTACCAAATTACTCCCCTCTACATATTCACATGTATATATCCATTTAGCCTTCTTGTAATCAGTAAGGCAAAAGTTAGTAGTTTGCCATTTGCCTTCTTGTAGAATCTTGCCTCTGTCTGGTTCTAATTCAGTGAAGCACTCAAGAATATGTTGGATTGGAGGAGGTTAGCCCCCGTTAATTAGTCCAAAGTATATACTATTAGCAAATCTATTAGAATGAGCTGTGAAACTATATAGTATATAAAACTTTACAGGAAAGCAGGGAGGAAAAACTTGTGAAAAAGGAATGTTAACTCTGTTGTCGAACATTCCAGAATGGTAGATGTTGACTCTACAAAAGAATGAATGGAGTGGCAATTTGATAACCACTAGGAGATTATATATGAAAAAAGTGAAACAACAAGTTCCAATTCTATACTGCAAACTACTTTAAATAGCATTTCAGTATGTTCGCATAGCAGAATAATTAAGATAACTGATCTGTCTGATTTTCTGGATGATTCAGTACTGATCATTACGGGTGATGGAGACCGACTTGTCCCATCTTGGAATTCAGAAAGGCTTTCACGAGTAATACCTGGATCGCAGCTTGAGGTAATCAAGAATTGTGGTCATCTGCCCCACGAAGAAAAGCCAGAAGAGTTTGTATCGATTGTTGCAAATTTTTTGCAGAAAGTTTTTGCTGGTTCAGAATTATGTTGGCAAGCATGACGAGGTTCAGTTTTTTATGTATAGTTAAGCAACCTTCAACTTATTCAGTGATCTTAATCTTGGAAAGATGCTGAACCCCCTTTGGCCCTTTCCAAAGAGTCAGCCTGATTTGTAAACCTGCATGGGCTAGATATATACATGTATGTGACTAAAAGGTAATATTGGAAAAAAAAAGTCCTTGTGTTGTAGACTTGTAGCACTCTTCTATGGGAAAGGACTAGTTAGGTCACTATTCCGCTAAGAACTGGATAAAGTATGAAAAGGAACAATAAGGAAATGTAAACTATACATGGTTTAGATTTCGGCAGCTATCTGATATTGAATCTGTAAAATTTCGCTGCTTTTCGCGATTTGACAATACTTGTAAGAACTAATTTGGATGACCATGAAACCAAAAGATGCCTTTTAACATTACAATTTGCAGTTTACATCAGAGGAAGTGTAATCTTTTATCAGAAAGGAGGATCAGTTGATATGGTAAGGCTAGCATTGTTCATTCCTACTGCTGGAAGTTGAAATCCTGACATGTAATCATCACCAAATATCACAGCACCAGCTGCTAGTGCTCCAGCTCCCAAACCCACACCAAACCCTGGGCCAGCACCTCGTCCTACTCCAGATGATGGCATGTTAATGTATGATGTGGATGGGTCATTAGTTCGTGGAAGAAAAGTGGGTACATAACCAACATGGGAAGGTGGTGGTGGTGGTGGAGGTGGCGCATGTTGCGGAGGTGGAGGATAACCAGGGTTACTGGTTGGTGGATAATATGGCCTACCAACAGATGAGTTCGAACTGTTTGTCGAGTAAGTTGGGCCCGTGGCTGCTGGATAACTTGGCCCGGCAACAGTGTAGTTCCTCGGGTATGGCATTGCATTCCCAGATTGGGGAAATTGTGGTTCAGGGTATCCTGCTAAGTGAGCTTGCAATGGTCCTCCATTAGTTGCCATTGTAATGCCATTGTTGCTGTCCCGTAAGTTAAATCCATCCTCATTGCCTACAAACAAAGGTAAACAGTGAACAAGTTTCATGGTATGTCAAATTAAAAATACTGGTTTTGTACTTTATATACAAAATACAGGAGAGATATGTCAAGGCGGTTGTAGGAAACTTATACGCCCTCTTATTCCCACTCAATACCACCTCTAAAGTGGTAATGGATTTTTTTTTGAAGAAAATCACAATTACCAAAGATATTGGTTTTGTACCTTATAAAGAAAATGGAATCAGAAAATCAGCTTACCTAAAAAAAAACTTGAGCTTGTTCCTTCTTTTTCTTCTGATAATCTGATAGAGACATCAATAAAGCCTTGAGGTTTATTAGAGTTCTTCCTCCTCAACTGGAAGCTTCCTACATCTTCACTTCCCTGTTTTGAGCCCTCAGAGTTCTTGCAGTGTTTAGCCAAAAACTCCCTTAAGTTAACAGTTGCAGTGCCCTGCAGTTTTTCTCTGAGAAAGAGGTGATCCCTGCTGTAAACTTCGATATGCAGCGCCATATCCTGGAACTCTGATTCAGAGGTATCAACAACAGTTGTAAACTTGGTCTTCCACAAAGGATTCGGGTTCCCAGAAGCATCAATCTTGGTGCAGTACTTGTTGTTGGGATCAATCCAACCAACGGCATACCATTGAAACTTCCAAAGCGAAGAACGAGGCAGCCCTCGAGCTGAAATTAAACAGACCTCGATCCATATCTTCCCCATTGAGGATGAGCTTGAAGGCTTCATCATGCTTTCTTATCTGCAGGAAAAAAAAAGAAGAATGTTGCAGAGAGAATATGTTCTCCCCTAGTTTTTTATGGGATTTGGTAAAGCTGGGTTAAAAGGACATAAAAGTGGGGTTTCTCTCAAAATGTAATCAAGTCTACCTTACTTTAGTGACAAAGAAATACAAATACTTGACTCATTGAGCATCAAAATCAAGGGATAACCTTCTTTTGCTGTTCCCCACTCTTTCACAGTAGCATTTTATAATTTCAAGGAATGCAGTACAGATAGGTAGAATATATGGCAGATGTGGGTATAAGAACCTAAAATCATTAAACAATAGTATACAGATTAAAGGGAAAAATTTGTTCAGTATCAGCAAGCAACATGAGGAGGTTGATTCTGAGATGGGAAGGGTAGTCTTGATGGTGGTGCTACCAGCAGTTTTCGACCAGCTCGTGTAGTAATCGGGTCATTATCCGAATGGCTAACAGTGTTATTTGCATACATCATTGTTGTTGATCCCAAAAGATCGTCTCCAAATCCACATGACGCGAAAAATAACCTCTCATTCTCAGAGCAGAGAGCTGATATGTCATAAATGCCTTTATTGATGAGAAGTCTGAAAGGAATGGGAGTAAAAATTTAAAAGTTGTTTAACAAAATGCTTGTTTTTACTTCTTCAAACTGAGATCTTCATCACTATTAGAGTAATATTGTGCTTATAATACAGGGCTACTACGAGTAAAAGTCCATACTATCCTTTTACATACAATATTACTCTAATAATCATCACAACGAGAAAATAGGAAGGATATTGGGGGTTAAGAAAACAACCTTATGATTCGCTGAACTATCATCTGACCAATTCCCAACCGGCGCAAAGAAGGAATGACCTGAAAATTACTGAAGATAAGGCCTTTCACTAGTAGTCAGATAAAAAGAGGAATTATGATTGTAAAGAAACCATATCAGATAAAATTCAAGTAATCAGGTTTGATATGTGAAAAAGGTTTGAGGGAAACTTTGAAATGTAAGATATTCTTTCAAATAGTTTATCATGTGATACGATCACCTTTAACTGTTAAGTCATAAGTGATGTACCTTCCTATGATTCCATCATATACTAGAACTTTATTTCTTTAAGTAATGCCAAAGTCTGTGATAATGCCACTCTATTTCAAACCCATAGCAGATAGCACGCAGTCAAATTATGTCTACACCATTGGATTTTTGTTGGAACGATTTCGTTTAAACACTTGTCGATGCACAACTACAAAAATGTCTAGTAAACACTTCAAAAGTGTTGCTAACTAAGGATGAGTCCATGACAAAATTAGTTGCAAATCTTGTGTACGACCATCTTACACTAAAGTTAAGACGTCTTATACACGTTTGTACAAAATTAAGTAGATACTTTTTTTTTTATTTGCTACAGTTGATAATGCACAATAATTAAAATAATGTCACTTTTAAGTTTTTTGAAGGGTACTTTTTAAGGCATTTAATGTAAAATAATGGAGAAAAGTGAAAAAATAGTACTTTTTAGGTGGAAAAGAGAAAAACAAATACTTCATCCGTTTCTAAATAAGTGCAACATTTGCATAGTGTTTACTATTCATAGTTTAAACTTTAACTAGCTTTGGTGATTTACATTTTAAGAAAAACATAGTCATGTGGGATCTTGTTAGATTTGTCTGAATGTGAGTTTTTTTAATATCAACTTTTTATAATTTTTACTTATTGATAATTGAAGATATTAATGGTTAAAATAATGCATTGGCAAACGTGAAAACAAGAAATGTTACACTTATTTAGAAACGGAGGAAGTATAATACTATATAGTGGACCAAGTAGCCCAATTAAGGAAATGTAGTAAGTAAAAAGAAACACTCATATATGAAAAATATAGCAAATAAAAAAAACGGAGGGAATATCTAGTAAGAGTGAGTCTTGTACTCTTATAAGAGATCGCCTATCTTTAAATTAAAATTAGGCAATGATAATTCCTCCTTTAAAAACAGATTTAATCCTATTAAAAATGTCTTAGCCTAATGGTAAATATTAAGATACTGTGAACGATAAGTAACATGTTCTAAAGAAGTAGTCGCTCGTTAGTAAGAGAGAAGAAAAAAAAGAAGTGAGACGAACCATGACATCATAGATAGAAGCAGTTAAACCCAGATCAGAAACCGCCCGTCCAAATCCAACCAAGTCACCATTCTCCGGCGTCACACTCGCCGGAATTATTCTCCCCCAAAACCCCTTTTCTCTCTCCTCCAAGTCATCGCCGGTGCCGGAAAAAGCAGCGAACACCGACACAACGACGGAGCTGTGATCGACAGCGATGGCAAGTTTTCCGGCGACAATTTCGTCGGAAGATGGAAATCGGTGAGGTGAGTGACTGCATTTGCGGTAGAGAATTGATAGTTTGTCCATGTTTACGTGTGATGGGTTTGTTGATAGGAAAATTGGGGGCTTATTTTTTCTCTCTCCTAAATTTTTGTTGTTGCAATTTATGGGGAAGATGAGTGATTTAATTGCAATCGCCATTTTTTTCTCATTTGTAAGAAATCTCTCTTTACTGTTTCGTTGTTTTTGGAAGATAATCTGGAAATTTGATTTTGTGGTCGTGATTTTATTATCATATTCATATATTATGGATATATGTTAATGTTTGTTTTCTGTATTATTCTTTGTCTCTTTTCTACGTTATCGTTGTCCATATTTTAAACTTGATAAACTTTTTCAAATCATATATAATATTAAAGCAAGAAAAAATTGTCTTACATGGCAAGACCTCAACCTTCCTCTGTTCTCCTTCACCCTCAACTTTTCGACCTAATGCTTGCTTATGCCACGTGGCATTGCTAAAAATAATTTTAACAATAATCAATTAATTCCTCTGATTGTGTAACAATGAAGGAAATAATATCAACTACAATAACTAAAGGAATCAATCAACCAATTATCAATTAAGGAAACAAATCAAATATTATCTTTTTTTTTAAAACGAAAATCATATATTATCTTAGCGGTCATTCTTATTATTTTCACAAAAACCAGTTATGGAATTATTTTCAAGCTAAATACCAATTTAGAGGAGAGAGAAAATATACAATGAAAAAGATGAATTGATATAACAACTTTAAGTTTTTCACTAATACAAGATACTCAAAAAGTCAAAATATGAAATTTAAAATATAAAACAAATATTAGCTAAGTACAAGCCAATGGGTGCGTTGGTATAACAACTTTAAGTTTTTCATCACACCTATCAAACTTATATAATATAATTAATTTAAAAATTACCTAATTTCAAGCCAATGGGTACATTGGTCTAATAAGTATTTTTTTTAATATTATTCACTTTTGGTAATGAATACCACACCATTATCATGAGATGCTAGCCCCTTCAAGAAAATATGCAAATGTAATAATAATAGTAATGCAAGTTTATTTTATTACCAAACAAGAAATAAAAAGATGATTTGTTGAAAAAAATATAACACACCATGATTATGACTAGAGATTACATATAACAAAAACAATAACAACTCAAATATTCAATTTTTAGTCCCAAAGTGGTTTAGGTAAGCTAATATGATAATCATAAAAAAACCATATCCATGACCAATACATATTAAAAGTATTTTTTTTAAAAAAACAAAGTTAAAGTGAGAGAGGTAAAATAAGAGTTCATCTATATATATGTTCAAGAAATTGAATTAGGTAAAAAAAAATGAAAACCAATATATAAGCATCTGTCTACTTTAACTAATTTTGACATAACTATGATGATATAAGTTTGGAAAATTTAGATAAGATTAAACAAATTTAGATATAATAATTAAGTGTTTTTCAGACAACTTAAGGGAGAATTAAGAAAATGTCAGACAAGATAAGTTGTTTAAAGATAAAAATGGATATTCTTCTCACTACTAAAAAGTTAAGGTCAAGAATACATTAAAACATTAATCTATGGCAATTCTCTCTCCAATTTATTGGATATATATTAATATATTATTCTATTATTGCGACTAAGAAGGTTGACAACCTTAGGCTTAGGGACTAGGGTCACTCAAATATTTTCCCACATTCTTACATTCAAATGAAACAAACGATATAAGTACATACACTTATGAACTTACGCTTGATACTAATATCATTTTTAAAGAAAATTCACACACTTTGAATTTGGCCCATTCTATAAAAAATATAAAATAAAAGAGTACGAGAGAGAGTGAAACCATGACACATGTGCTTAAATTATAAAATAAAGCTTTCTTTAATTTTTATAATAGTTTGCGAATTATTTTGCAAGTTTTATGAAATATCCCAAAAAGAAATATGTTGCGTGTATTAAGAAACTAAGAATAGTAATTATTTTTCTTCAATATAATCCAATATTCTTTAACTAATTATTCTTGCAAAAAAAAAACTAATATAACTGTTCATAAATTTAACATCCTAAACTCAAATTATATATGAAAGTATGAGTGAATCATGAAGTAGTTGACATTATAGGATATCAATAATTATTTCTTATATGCATGATTAAATATAGTTTCCTTGCTAAAATAGATATTTCTCACTTATTCATCATTAAAGTTAAGCAGCGCCATGATTTTCTTATATAATTAATATTGTATAATACTCATTCAGTTAGATGAAATGGGGAATGATGTAAGATAAAATATATCATCAAAATTGTGGTCATTTTAGGGAACTACAAGTAAAATAATTATCTTATAATTTTATATAAAAGTAATGTTACAATTTTTAAACCATAAATCGTGTGGACGATATTAGACTGGAAAGAGAGATATCTAATGAGCATTGCGACACTAATTTAGAAGGTGAATCAACAAGATGAGTTAATTGTCAAGCTTATATGTAAAAAAAAAAGGGGGATTTATAAGTATTCAAGTTTAATTGGTTTATAATAGAGTGAAACTATTTTGAAAAGATCAAATAAAGTTATTGAATAAAGTATGATACAATATATCATCGAAATTGTGGTCATTTTAGATAGCAACATGGAATAAGGTATTTATACCCCGTATGGTACTCATTCCGTCAGATGGAACAAATTTCCTCTGAGGTTTCAAAAAAGGCAATTTTAGTTGGGCGTGTGTCAAAAGTCAAGGACAATCCCTATCGCATGGTGGGTTTGTATCTCCCGAGACCAGTTCTCAGTCATGGCCAATTTTATGTAGCCATTTCTCAGTCATTGGTAAAAATTGCCTAATAGTACTCCTATATCAGAAAGATAATGGGAAGTCTAATACTTTAAGGCCATTTCGAGGAAAAAATGAAGATGTAATGTAGAGAGAGTTTCTCCCCCCCCCCCCCCCCGGGTTAGTGGGATGAAAACCAAGTTCGTGCAAATTTTCTCCCTGTTGAGGCGGTTGAGATCCTTCACCTTTACCATCTCAACCCTTAGATGATGGCTTTCTATGGGGCTACACCAAAATTGGTATGTTCTACTAAATAAGACCATCACTTTATTAACTTTTTTAAGAATTCCCATACAGTTGTTGGCGATTCTATTGTATCGGAAGTGTGGAAGAAAATCTGGAATTCCAATCTTCCTCCTAAGGTGTTGTTGGCTTTACTTATGATGATATAATTGCTTCTGACTATATTATGCTTCCTCCGTTCTTTTTCTACTGCAGCAATTGGGTTTTCACGCTTGCCAATGCTCAATTTTTACTATTAATATTTTTTTTTACTATTTAGTAAAATTATACACATTTGATATTTTGAAAGTATATATCAAGACGAATCTAATAATACCCCACATGACTATATTTGTCTTTACATAAAAATAACAATATATAGTGAAAGGGTATGATAGTGAATGAATAGTGTAAAAATCTCATTGTTATATTAAACTACGAACGGATGAAGTAGCTTCTTAAAACATTTTGTTTTGCTCTAAAAAGAACTCTTCCAAAACATATGAACATCAGGTATCTGTTAAACAACTTTATAATTAATATAAATGTGTATTTCTCTTAAACACAAAGTTTTTGATCAAGTAAACGTAAATAATCGTTTATATGTTTTCAATGTAGCGGATATATAAACATTTTTATTGTATTAAAGTTCCCGTGCATTATGCACGGGTCCAAAACCTAGTTGAAATTATGAAAAAGTTGATACTTCTAATTTGTACTTTTAATCGTCAGTTTTAATTTGTAAAAATAATTACAGTTTAGTAAAAACTAGTTTTGAAGCCCGTGCGTTGCACGGGTTGTTTTTTATATTTTTTTATTGTAATTTTTGGTTAACATTATTCATCCCCTACACTTGTTAATTAAAGGAGTACATCTATGCTAAACTACACATTTACTTTATGTTAATAAAATCATCATTAATTATTCATCAAATTGTCTCATAAAATTGCGCTTACTTTATTAAGGATTTACTTATCCCCTACACTTGTTAATTAAAGGAGTACCTCTATGCTAAACTACACATTTTTTTTTCATTTTCTTAATTTCATGCCCAAACCCATTATTGTAGTAGAAAAAGAATTGATAAAATATTTGTCATTATACCCTTATTTTTAGATTATCTTTAATATCTTTAATTATCTATTAATAAAATTTATAAAAAGTTGATATAAAGTTAGTATTGCAATGGTTGTTTCAATCTCTAATAAGTAAACGCATATTGACCGATATTGTCAACTAACATATCAGTATATCACTATAATGAAAGTTTAAAAATAAAATAAAGTAGATATTGAGTCGCCACAAATGCAAGGAAGCTGTCATTGAAAATGTTGGCTACTTTAGTAGATTTGCAGCAGTTCATTAGATGTTATCGTATGGTTTAGGCAAATCTCAAGAATCGGGTTTTTTTATTTTATTTTGTGATTTTATATGTGAATCGTAGCCGTAGAGTGAATATACAGTATAGTAGTACTTATAATACATTCCTAGTTATAATAGATCCCTAAAAGATAAATTTTTTTGGTTTTGTCATAGCGGTAGAGTGAATAATAAACTCTTATCTCTCAAACTCTAAATTTTTTATCTCTCAAACTCTAAATTTTATTATCTCTCAAACTCTAAATTTTATGATCTCTAAATTAATAAGATAATATGGCAATCCTAGGTGGCGCGCTCTATGCTCTCGAAAAGTTCCTCTTTTATATATATATATATTGATTACACCGAGAATATGAGATAAAAGAGTGTGTTAATAGTGAGTAGTTAGCGATTGATTAAACCGAAGTATTATCTAGTAACTTTTAAAAAGGTTATTAAACGCAACCCCATTTTTAAATACTTCCTCCGTTCCAAAATATAATTAATTTTTATTTTAGGAGTCAAATTTTAAAAACTTTGACCAAATATTCTTAGTAATGTATACACAAAAACATACATGAGAGGTCTTGTTAGATTCATCTCAATGTATAAATTCGTAATATCAACTTTTTACATTTTTTGCTAATAAAAAATAGAAGATATCGTAGGTCAAAGGTATGTCTTGGAGACTGTGTAAAATAAAATGGGAACTATATTTTGGGATGAAGGGAGTACAACTCTCAAAATCCTTATTTTCATATTCTCTTTAAATTCATATTCTATATTCAATAGATTTTATTTTAACACAAATGAATTTTAATTTGATGTAAGTTACTCGTTTTTTTTTCCGACATATTCATGTAAGTTGAATGAAATCTTCGACACTATTTCATGCAATTCACAAGAAACCTATTAAATTGTTTCATGCAAATTGAATGAAATAAATTATACTATTTTGTGCGATTTGCACAAAATAGATTAATCTGTTTCTTGTAGATTGCATGAACTAGTTTACATGTCCTACTGGAGGAATTTTGAGCAAAAATTTATATTATTTAAAATAATCAAAAGTTTGTATTATTGCAAGAGAACGGGCAAAAGTTTGTATTATTTTAGTTAAAAATCCTTTTTATAATGGCTACAATTAAATTTAGTCAGGATTATTTTGGGTAATTTGAAGTCTTGAACCATTTAAATTCAATTTTTGATCCATACTATTCATCAAGTTGACTTTATAATTAACACTGATATATTATAAATTTGTATACTTTCCGTTTACTTTGTCCAACGCGCTTTTTTAATCATTAATATATTTAGTTGTTCACACATATAAAAAATATAAAAAGTATAATTTGATAGTATGCATCGAGATGAATCTAACAAGATCATACTTGACTATGTTTTTCTTTATATAATGACGATAAATTGAAGTTAAAATTGATCAATGAATAATGTTACTTCACCCAATATTTCATTTAAAACAAAACGTATGAAGTATATTAATTTGTTTTATATCCCATAAATCCTTATCAATGACGATGATAAAAAAAATCTAAAGAAATAAAGGACAAATACTCCACAAATCTTAGTTTTCATTTTTTTTTATTTTTTATCGAAACTAGTTTTTTCTCCATGACAAATCCTTATCAATGACTAATGATTTTATCGAACCTTTTAAAGTATGTTACTCATCTATTATTTTCGAAGGATTTATCATATAATGATAATTAAAGATAAACTAGACAAAGTGCGTTATGCGATCCTTTGCAAAAATGCTTACAATTGATCATTTATCGATCATGGTATTCAAATCTTATGATCAGGTTACAATAGTTTCTTGTACTTGATTGAGACATAAATGCATTTAGCAACTCGAATGCTCATCTAATTATGCCTTGCTTTCATATAGATAGATGTGATCAATGATCATAACATACAAGTACTTAAATAAGTATATCTCTCTCACTATTAAACTCAACAATCAAAAAGGGTCAAACTTATCAAAATCCGAGTTTCATCTATGAAAATAAGTTGCTAAACCCCTCATATTCTCTTTATTTTCACTAAACCCCTCATATTCTCTTAATAAGAATATGTACACCATACTTAGGTTCAACAATCATTCTATAAGTAGGTGAATGTCTATACTTAGGGGACAAAGTGAAGCTAAATCTAGAGATAATAATGCAAAGCAAGAACTTCAATTGCACCATGGCAAAGTTTTTGCCTAAACATAAGCGAGCACCAAGACCAAAAGGAATATATGCTTGAGGAACTTTACAAGCACTAGAAACTCCATTAGCAAATCTTTCAGGTTTGAATTCATTGGCATCTGGGCCCCATATATCTGGGTCCCTATGCAATGTGGGGATCAAGGTCCATATGCACACCCCTTGTGGGACCAAAATGTCTCCTATTTGAAATTCTTCTAGTGCTTCCCTTGATATGAAAGCTGCTGGTGGGTACAATCTTAGGGCTTCTTGAATCACCATAGTCACCTGCATTGTTTTTTCATTTGGTAAATACTTCATATGAGAACAGTTTTGAGATAATTGTCCACTATTGTAAGAAAAAAACCTGTTAGACACAATTTCAGTTCAATTCAGCTCAACTCAGCTTAACTCGTTTGAATTCAGTTCAACTCGTTTTACTTCATTTCAGCCCAAAAGAAAAGTTTCTAAGACACCTAATAATTTGATGAAAAGTTGACGAAAATTCTTAGGTGAGATTGGTTGTAAGTTAGTGCGAGACATTAAAATTTTAGAAGTTGCCTATGAAAAAGTACGAGTCATTTCTAAAATATAAAAAAAGCTCAATCTGAATAAGTTATTATGAGACCATTTTATACCGTACACGAGTTTTTGCATAGTTTGTTATGGATTATGAATTTTGGTTAATAAGTGTTGAATTCTATGTGTTTCAAATAATTATTGTAAAAGTTCATCTAATTCATACATCGTCTTAAATCTAATAAAAGATGATATTTAAAAACAAGGCATGTCTCACATAGAAGAAATAAATGAAGGATGACAATTCTATTATGATATGGACTAATATTGTTTGGTCCAGTAAAGTTTATCATTCAATTTTGCAGTAATGAACTACACTATTAGGAGTCATAATTAAATATCCAGGAAAATCATTCTATATATAACCATCTTTTACGAATTCCTATAGAAAAAAACAAAGAATTACACTATTTTACTACTCCCTCCGTCCCATAATATAGTGCTCACTTCTCATTTTTCACAAGAATTAAGAAAAATGGAAGGAGTTTTAGGATTTCACAGAAATATATATTTAAGTAAATGTTTATTGGGTATTTTTGTCTTGGAACTAGTTTTTTTCTTTTTTTTTCCTTTAAAATAAAATGAAAGAGCAATAAATTCCTTGGAATGGTGTAAAACAATAAATAGGGGCACATATTTTAAAAGAAAGTAGGGGTATTTTAGAAAGTTTTATGTAGAAATGAAGGATAATTTAGTCCAAACAAATTGATAAAAAAGAAATAGACACAACATTTTGGGACACCCAAAAAGGAATGCAAGCACTATATTATGGGACGGAGGGAGTACTATATAGGATACAAAATAGCATAATTGCCTTGTTTTGGACTCTAAAATAGAAATCTGCACAGTCGTTTTCATCATTGACAAAAATACAATATCGTAAGATACAAGCATAGTATAATTCCATTTTATCTAGGTGGTAAGTGGAGGACAAAGAACATAAGACATGAAATATAACATTTTTTCCTGTAGATAAAGTTCAAATTATGCCAAAGAAATGCAGTGTATATATGACAAATGTGTTCAGCAAATTTGTGCAGCTTTCTTGCTACATGAGAAAATCTTAATATGATAGCATATCATCCTGGCGTGGCCCAATTTGATATTACGACCTACATTGAAAATGTCCCATTCCCATACAAGTGGGAAACACTCGATCTTATTGTTAGAGAATTTTGCTCAAGATCATTTTTTTATTTATGTTTATTTACATAAACATCAGCCTTTATAAAAAGAGTTTGTATTGTGTCGGACTCGTCCGACACAATATTCTCGTCGGACGACTTCAGTTAGAAGCATTTGTGCTTCAGTTAGACTTATTTGGGTTTCAGTTGGTCTTTATTTTTTTTCAGGTAGTCTTCATTTTTTTTCCAGGTAGTCTTTATTTTTTTTTCCAGGTAGTCTTCATTTTTTTTCAATTGGTACTTCTGCTTCAATTAGATTTACTTGGGGGAAAAGAGAGAAGAAAGAGTGAATGTTTGGATCTGACTGCTCACCTCACATTATCACAACCTGCTGCTCGGCTGGCTGCTACTACTATACTTACTACCGACGAGTGATATTTCACTTTAAAAACAACTGCTTTTATTTTTATACACATTTGAGTTTTGACATTACTGTTGTGTGACATTTTTGGACAATATTACTTGGGTCCTCTTGACTCTTTAAGTAAGTTTTACTATTCTGATTTCTGAGTGTTATCATCTGATTTTTATGAACATGTAGTAGTTGAATGTGGAAAGTGATGGGGAAATCCTTTGTTGTGAATTGTGGGAGGGGGTGGGAAAAAGGTTTTAGTTGGTCTCTATTTTCTTTCAGGTAGTTTTTATTTTTTTTCAGGTAGTTTTCATTTTTTTTCAGTTAGTCTTTTTTTTTCCAGTTGGTTCTTGTGCTTCAGTTAGACTTACTTGGGTTTCAGTTGGTCTTAATTTTTTTTCAGGTAGTCTTCATTTTTTTCCAGTTAGTCCATTATTTCTTTCAGTTGGCCCATTATTTCTTTCAGTTGGTCCATTTTTTGTTTCAGTTGGTCCATTATTTGTTTCAGTTGGTATACATATTACGAAACAAAGTCCAACTGAAAGAAAACAAAGTCCAACTGAAACAAAACAAAGTCCAACTGAAAACAAAACACTAACCTCTGTTTTCTCTCACTTTCTCCTTCTTCTTCATTCCTCTTAGCTGATTTTTTTCTTCTTTGTTAGATCAATAAAGAATGGAGACTGAGATTAAGAATTTCATGAAAAATAGGATTTATGAAAGAACTTAAGAATTTCATGAAAATCTTCCAAGTCTTATCTTCATTAAGAATTTCATGAAGAATTTCATGAAGATGATGAGCCGAATATACTCATCACAGGGAAGAACAAGTTTCTCAAGTAAGTAGTACTATTTGAAGTTTCTAAAAAGGGTAATAAATAGCTATTATGATTTCTGCCATTGAAGGATGGTTGTACTATTTGAAGAAATGAAACAAAATAAATTCCACAAATACAGAGAAAAAAAAGGTTGTAGAAGTTGAAGAAGGAGAAAAAAAAAGAAGAAGAAAGAAAAGACAAATTGGGATTATAAGAGGAGATTATGAAATTATTGCAGCTCAAGAATCGAAACTGGGTGGATTATATGAAAATCCAGAGAAGAAGAAGAAAGAGGAGAGAGAATGTGACCTAAAAAGTGAAGCAGAGAGAAGATGTATTGGGCTCAGCTCGTCTGACAGTAAACAATACATCTGATGGTCTGACTTAATACTTTCACTTATAAAAATACACCTTTAAGCACCTGCATTCTTTTATAAATTTTCGCACCTTATATCTAATCAATATGTTCATATATGCCTTTTCACGTGCAACTCTTTCTTATCGTTCCCTATATAGGTTTCTTGTTGTGTTTGTCTCAGTTAGGTATAAATCTAAGTTTTTACAATTTTGTACTGGTTGGTTGACAATTAGACATATTTATAGTCATAATACGTGAAAAAAAGCAAATATTGCAACTAAAAAAATAAATGTACGTATATATATATGGACGGAAAGGTGAGGAGAAATACCGATTTGATCTTAAGAAGAGTCTCAACATCAAGAACATGAAGATGATCTTCATTATTTCCACAAAGTTGATTAACCTCTTCCCTGATGTTATGTTGCCATTCAGGATGCAATGCCAACAACATCAAGCACCAAGAAGCAGCCACAGCAGTTGATTCATGGCCAGCAAAGTACATGTTCTTGCAATTATCAACAATCAACTGCTTGGATGAAACTTCGTCTAATTCTTGATCATTAGTTGCACCTTCAAGAATCCATTGCATAAGGTCCTTCTCAGATGAGTATCCCTTAGAACATTCTTCTACTCTTTCTTGAACTGCCTCCCATATTAGTGACTCTATTTCTTTTTCCAAGGACTTCACCTCTTTATGGACTTTTGTATTCAAAAACCTGCCATTTAGATTTAGTACTTTCATTCATCATACTATATTACTATATACTTCCTCCGTTTCTTTTTACTTGCAACGGTTGACTTTTACACTATTTACCAACTCTACTTAGTTTATCTTTGTTGATATGTAGTTAAGAAAAAACATATTCATGTTGGATCTTGTTAGATTCGTCTGAATGTATATTTTCCGCATATATACTTTTTATAATTTTTATTTATCGGTAATTAAACTTATTGATGGTTGAAATTATGCATTGGCAAGCGTGAAAGTCAAACCGTTGCAAGTAAAAAGAAACAGAGGAAGTATATGGTTGTTATGAAAAGCAATTATGTTGATGTAATGTCAACAAAGTCATAATTTGGCGACATATCTACTACTCCATCCGTCCCAATATATATCGGTATAAAAAACTCTACAAACCTGATAGTGGGCACTTTGAAGAGAAAATTTTGCTTAGAGAGGACCTTTTGGAGAGTCCTTAGTTTTAAGAAAATCTTCTTGCCTTTAGAATATGAACTGCCAAAACAAGCCCTTGATATCATGTCACCTGAAGTTGCCCTCAAATCTTCGTCAACTCTCACCTCTGCTATTGACCCACCTTGGGCATCAATACAAGCTTCCCATTTTACCATCATCTCTTGGGCTACCTCCTTCATCAAACCCATCATGGACTGTCCAATATATCAATTATCAAGTTAAATACTTACAAAAAACTATTCATTATATAATAATTACTTCGTAATTCCTCCGTTTCCTAAAGATCTTCTTTGTTACTGTTCCTACAAATACCAAGGAGGATCCATTTATGTGGGGTGCGGGGTGGGTAGAGTAGGAGAGAGAAAGGGGTTAAGATAAATAAACAAATAAAAATGAGTTAAAAGTAGGAGAGAGAAAGGCAATAAAATTGAATTAATAATGTAATGGTGGACCATATGATAGAAACATGATAGGGTAAAAAGGGGAAAAAAGAGTTCTAAATAAGGAATAAAGTAAAAAAGGATAGATCTTTTTGGAAACGAACTTAAACGAAAAGAGGGAAGATCTTTAGGAAACGGAAGGAGTATATGACTCTTTCTGCAATCTCAAAGTACATTATCTACTTCGTCATTGTCTAAGATGTCTTTGAATACTTTTACCCATTTCTTTATTTGGTTAGAGGCTTAGAGCCACATTTTAACTCATCAATTCCCCGATAGTTTTAAGATGATATCTATCAAATAACATAACATCATGTCTACTTACACATAAATCAATATTGTTTTCTCATACAAAAATGGATAGATGTATTGAGTTTATGTTGAACTTATAACCTCGTGTTCATAACGTTGCCGAACTTGCAACCTCATGTTCATAACATTGCCCCCATTCCGATGATACTACTAATAACGACGAATTATAAGAGGAGTGGGCAGAGGCTGACCCCTTTTAGTTAAATTCAATAAATTATGTTAGCGGCGAATGACTACAAGAAATTGGAGTTGGCACAGTGGGATAAACAATATGCACCTAGAATAAGTATGTCAAACATTGATGTCTAGTTGTCTACATGAAAATAGGATGTAAACTTAGAGAAAATGTACCTTGACCTTGTCCATAAAGAATTGTGCAGCAATAATTTTCCTTTGTTGAGCCCAAACAGTACCGTTTGATCGCAAAATTCCGTTGCCAAGCATAGGAGCAAGTGCCTTAGTGACGTAAGTAGGCTTACCCAATTGTAAAGTCATGTTTTGGCTCATCTCTCGCACTAGATCCGGATGATTCACATATAGATGTTGCCTATCTCCGGTAGAATACGTGTAAATCGGACCTGTATTCCTCGTAATTTCAATAAAGATAAAAGAACGCAACTACTAAAGGCCTGGTCATTTTCGGTTTTCAGTTTAAAGTCATTTAGGGAACAAAAAAAGTAGTATTTTAGAGATATAAAATACAAACTCCATGTATAATAATTAAGTTTAGTATATCGATAACAACTTGTAATATGCAAGTTCAAAGTTACAAATGTTTGTAATTACAATTAGCTCGGAAAATATGCTCTCTATTCTTCTAAAATCTTCCCACTTGCAAAATTTGTACTATCCATATAAATGAGTTGAAAATATATTATTTATACTATAAAATATGCATTAGCAAACGTGAAAAGGGGAAATAGGAAGATCTTTGTGGAACGTAGAGAGTACTCTAAAGCGACATTCATCTATAATGTGATTAGAATGAAAGAAAGTAATTTATACAAATATTATGAACGCTAACTAAATAGAGATTTGAATATTGGTGGGAATAAAACAATTAGGAGGGAAGTATTAGGAATGAAGTACTAGGAATGTTTCAATCCTAGTTATAATTGTTTCAATTGTTTATATGAGTTCACTCATGGTATACCCGGGTGTACCATGACCATGGTACATTTAGGGGTATTTTGGTAATAAATTAGAACTTCAAGTGCTCATTTGATACCAAATTTGCTCATATGGGCATTTTGCTCATTTGCTCATTTTGTTCATTTTGTAATAAAGTGTTTGCTCATTTTCTTAAATGAATAGAAATGTTTGTTCGTTTGTTCATTTGCTCATTTGTTCATTTTGCTCATTCGCTCATTTTGCTCATTTGGAGAAAATAGTCTTGGGTGTACCATGAGCATGGTACACCTAAGTGTACTATAAATATTCTCTTGTTTATATCAATGATCATGTACTATTTTAGGGTCATGCTAAAAATTGTTTCATTGGCTAACAATTAGGAATGAAACAATTTTTCTGATTTTAGAACACAATTGCAATTATTAGGAGTGAAGTATAATTTAGCATGTGCATCGCAAAGTTGAAAGTTAATTCAATGGAATAAAGATTTTAACATGTACCTTTAATCTTGAAAAGGCAAATAGATATAGGAAATAAAAAAATGGAAGGAACATTTGGGGTTAATTTTTAGTATATAACCATGGAGAGGAAAGAAAAAAATTACGAGAAATACCAAATATCTAACTTTTAGGAATCGGTGAAAAAAGAAAAATGATAGATTTTACATTCGATGTATTTTAAAAATGTCTCAAAAATATTTTAAGGATTATGAGCCATTTGCATATAAGACATAAATACATTGCTTAAAATAAAAATTAGTTGTTAATTTATGACAAAAGCTTGCATTAATCTATGTAATAAATGATCAATTAATGCTTGTTTTTTCCATTTTTAACTTTTTATATGCAATCCTTAGAACTGCATTTAGCTTTTTTCATATTTTAAAATTCAAATTTTTTTATTCATTTTCGAATATTATCGTTGCATTTTAAAGGTATCCCCTTTTAAATAAGTATGGGAAGTAATTTATTTTTTTAGTGGTATATATTGGTCACTTTGTTCTTCTTTCATTTGTACATTTCTGGTTTTTTTGGATAGTAAGTCACTTCTTTCTCTGTCAATGATATGTTAGTCATATCAATGCTTGGATTCCCATGTTTATTCGGGTCCTAGCTGATCTGGAGTTTGATTGCGATGTACTACCTCCGTTTCTTTTTAATTGTTACACTTACACTTTTCACGCATGCCGATGCACTACTTTGAGCCTTTATATCTCTAATTTTGTATTTGTAAAAAATATAAAAACTACATATTAATAAAATACATACTAATACGAATCTAACAAGATCCCACATGACTATGTTTTTATTCACGTATAAATCACAAACGAGGGTCAAAGTGCAATTTGTGAATAGTGTAAAATGTCAAAGTGTAACAATTAAAAAGAAACGGAGGTAGTATTAGCAACTTTTCTTAATTCCGAGAACGTAAGGCTAATAAGTAATAACTACTACTACCCCGTTTCTGATTTTTATACTATTTACATGTGTAATTTTAATTATTTTTTGTAATTTGTACTTAAGGAAAAATATAGTTATGCATGATCTTGTTAAATTTGTCTTAATGTATTTTTTCATAATATCAATTTTTTGTAATTTTTGCTTATTAATGATTAGAGATATAAAGGTTTAAAATAGTGCATTGCCATGTATGCCCAAGGAAAATGGGTCAACTAAAAAAAACACAAGTAGTATATTGCTAAAGTTGGAATTTATTTGATTCATACGTTATTAATTAAACTAATTGTTGGCTTGGGTGATGTCTCGAATTATTTATTAATGTAAATTGGCCTTAAATCAAAAAGAAAAGTCATTTTAAAAAAATCAAATAGAAAAGTGGGAAAAAAGAGTTATACGCATTGGATTATGCTCAAGATATTATTATGATCTTCATGTTATTTTAAATTTTCTACATATGAATTATTTAACAATATAACTCTCGACTTTAAGAGATTATATATATTAAGGTAAGATGAAGTTCCTTGCAAGGAAGGGGGAAAATTGGGAATCCCTCCTTGCAAGGGGAGACACTTGAACCCTTGACTTATGGGGTCGGAGGTGATCCCAATACCACTAGGATATCACCTGCTACTCATATATATATATATATATATATATATATATATATATATATTATAACTTAAAAAAGAATATGATATAATCTTGTTTTAAAATTTTAAGTTAATGTGTTTAATGTAATTAAATGGTGTAACACTGTTAATACAGAGGTTATAAATTTTTTTGAAGTGCTCTTTTTTTTAATATAAGAGTATTGGAAGGTAGAACATACTTTTAGTATTAGCTTAATGAGTTTTAATATATAAATTTGTATTCAATTGTTTAAAAAGATAGAAATATATCTTGTCTTTAAATATATATTTTTTTCATAAAGATCAACATGTGATTATAGAGTAGTTGCATCTCAAATGAGAGGTCATCGGCGAAAGTCTTAATGCATTTTTTTTTTTATTGTTTGATAGTCTCATTTGATTTGTGGGGGAAGGGGGAGTACATGTGTCAACATAGCATGTTTTTGCTTTGAGTTTATATATATAATATTATTTTCTTCATACAATGCAAAAGAAAATGCCCAAATAAGGTTGGGTTGGTATTAGGAAATTTGTAATTTGTGAGAATTTTGATTGACGAAAGGACATGATGAGTGTATACTTAATTACTGGTGTTTTGTGCAAAGTTATTTCCTTTAATTATTTTCTTTCCAGATATTTCTTACGTTGTATAAGGAATGCAATGCAACACTTACATTTTTCGAGTTAAACTTTACAAGTTTTGACTATAAAGTTAGATAACTATATAAGAATTAACATAATTATTTGAAATTTTGTTAAGTTCTTTTTAATATGAATATTTGAATTACAAATTTTACAATTATTATCAATACATAATTAAATATTCTAGTAGTTAAAATTGTGTATTGGGATCGTGAAAAATCAAGTATTTCATTCTTTATCGAATAGATGCAATTATTCTACTCATATTATTTTCAAAATGATTCTTTATTTATATTTTTGCTAAACATAGTTTTTTTTTTATACGAGGAAGTGAGTTTCATTTTCATACTATGAGGTGGGGTCTAATTTTTTGTATACTTATAAATATAGGGCTTTGCTAAACGACGCCCTATAATTTCCTATTAACGCCCTAAATACAGTATTTTTATACTGTATTTATATACTTTGCATTTCTTTTCTCTCTTCTCCCCTTAACTCACTTCCAATTTCAAAAGTTTACTTCCCACCACACCACCACCACCATCAGCACCACCGACATACCACTTCCACCACCTTACCTCCGACAGACCACCACCTTCTTCTCTCTATTTTTTTCTCCTTTTATTTTCTGAATTTTTTTTAACAGAGGAGGCGCCCACCAAGGACGCCCCACCACCGGTGGAGGCGTCCTTGGCAGGCGCTCCACCACAAGGTGAGGCGTCTGCCAAGGACGCCTCCACCGGTGGTCATGGACGCCTCCTTTTTTTTTAAAAAAAAATTCAGAAAATAAGGGGGCGTCCACCAAGGACGCCCCACCACCGGTGGAGGCGTCCTTGGCAGGCGCCTCACCATGTGGTGGAGCGCCTGCCAAGGACGCCTCCACCGGTGGTGGGGCGTCCTTGGTGGACGCCCCCTTATTTTCTGAATTTTTTTTTAAAAAAAAAAAGAAGAAAAGGTGGGTGGTGGTGGTGTTTAATCTGCTCTTCGCTCATTTCATACACAACCCTACACATCAGAGGAGAAGAAGGAGAAGCAACAACAGTAGCCGTCAGTACAATGGTGAAACCAAGGAAAGTTAGCAGAAACTCAGATCTTAGGGTATTAAAAAGTTCAGCAGATCAAAGATGTACCACATGAGAGGTCTTTGGGATATCAAAGCAAAAAATGGCGGCGTTTTCCCAACCCACCCACCTAAGTTTTCGGAATGGTGGTAGTGGTGGTGCCGTGGAGAAGGTGGTGGTGGTGGTGTGGAGAAGAAGGTGGTGGTGGTGGGAGTGAACTTTTGAAATTGGAGGAGGGTTTAGGGAAGTATATAAATACAGTATAAAAATACTGTATTTAGGGCGTTAGTAGGAAATCGTAGGGCGTCGTTTAGCAAATGAGTAAATATAAGGTAGGGTCACTTTCAAAATGGGGGATGTTACATAATGTGTTGGCCTCATTAATACATCAAAGTTAAATAACTTACACACTTTTACTACCTTATCTATTTTACGGAAAGTTACTTGTCTTTTAAACAGTTTTAATGTACAAATTTGGCATTTAGTATCTACTCCCTCCGTTTCCTAAAAATCTTCCCTCTTTCCGTTTAAGGGTGTTTCCAAAAGATCTTCCCTCTTTTGCTTTATTCCTTATTTGGCAAAACAAATTTCCCTATTTACCCTCTCATGTCACTATCATATGGTCCACCATTACATTATTAATTCAATTTTACTTCCTTTCTCTCTCCTACTTTAACCCATTTTTATTTGTTTATTTATCTTAACCCCTTTCTCTCTCCTACTTTACTCACACCATGCCCCACACAACTTGATTTTCCTTGGTATCTGTAGGAACAGTAAGTGGGAAGATCTTTAGGAAACGGAGGGAGTATTTTTTTTATTATTATTTGGAAATTAAGTTAGCCCAAGAGCTAATCTCTACAAGGCTACTAGCCGGTAGGAAACACCAACACATTGGCTGGTAAGGCATGCATAGCATACTAAGGAAATACCCCTGAGTGTAAGGATCGAACCCCTAACCTCAAAGGGCCAAGGGAGAGCGCTCTACCTGCTTGAGCTAACTCTATCCTTTGACCTTTGCTATTCATAACAACATATTATGAAATAATGATAATGTTAAAATGTTCACTGAGACAGTTTAACAATACTCACATGTTTTTAATTTGTTATATGTATATAATATAAATACAGTCCAAGCTAGTTTTATAGCTTTACTCACCTATATGGTAACTGAGTGCTTGTTTGGTTGACATTGTTTAAAATGGAAAGTTAGAATTTCTAAGAATTTGAATTTTTTGATGTTGTTTGGTTGACAAATTCATGGAAAGTAGAAATTCTTAGGAAGTTCCACTCCCACAAAATGAAGGAAATTGCTTACCTAGGGAGACCTAGGTAATTAAAATTCTCATGGAAATTTTCATTTTCCATGAATCACCAAACAACATTTAGCAAATCCTAGGAAATACAATTACAGGGAAAATAAACTTCCAAAAAATTCATACTTCCTACATTCAACCAAACAAGCACTCAATAGTTATCCGTGATATGAAGGGAGCATTTTTTTTGTTTATAGAGTTACATTTCACAAGGATAGGAGTTAGCTCAAGTGGGTAGAGCGCTCCTCCTTGGCCCCTGAGGTCGGGGTTCAATCCTTACCCTCACTGGGGAATTTCCTTAGCATGTTATGCATGCCTTACCAGCAAATGTGTTGGTGTTTCCTACAGGCTAGTAGTCTTGTAGGGATTAGCCCTTGGGCTGAGTTAATTTCCTAATAAAAAAGAATAGAGTTACATTTCACAAATGTTGACAATATTTTCACCAACACCCGAAAAAGTAACATGTGATATCATGTATATATTTTTTTTATTAGTACAAAATTGATGTTACTACTCTTCAAGATAATTGTTTTGAATGATATGAAAGTTAAACTTATACTCCTTAACTCCTATAAAAAAAAATAGACAAAAAGTTTTTTTTCATAAACCTACTATAAAAGAATGGAATTAAGTAAATCAACAAAATTATTCAAATGCCACCATGTTTCCCTTTTTGCATATCAGCATGAGTAACTAACTGGTTCTAGCTGTTTGAGGGCAGGTTTCACGCGTTGTTCACACACCCATCATAGGAAAAACACCACCGTCTAATTTGAGTATTTACTAGTACTCACGCCTTTCTTTCCTGTTATCCTAGGCACTTTGGATTTTTACGTTTTTTATATATATACTCTATTTTGATCATCATTAATTAATGTTAAGTGTGAGAAATAATAATCATATAGAATCTTGTAGAACTTGTTAACTTTTTACAATCTTTACTTGTTGAAAAAGAAAATTTATCACCAAGTTCTGAATCGACAAATATTAAAGTCAAACTGTATCGATTGATCACATATAACTCGATATAGTATTGCACAAGTTGACATATAATAAAAAGAGTTTTATAATCTTTACTTATTGAAAAAGAAAATGTATCACGAGAGTTCTAAATCGACAAATATTAAAGTCAAACTGTATCGACTAATCACATGTAACTCGATGTAGATAACACAAGTTGATATATCATGAAAAGGATTTTAATGTCAAGATTTCAAGTGGAAGATGGAGCAAAGGATAAAATGAAAGCAACTACTTAGCCAAAAATAGGGAGAAAAAACATACCATATTCATTTCTCCACTGTTCAAAGTAAGGAAAGAGTGTAGAAGTATAATCATGGCCCACAATTTCAGCATGAGAAGAAGATTTAGCCACCATAGATTGAATCCTCTGCATCTCAAATACATTCCCAAATAAAAAAGAAGGTGAAGGGCCTTTAATACCTCTATTTTTAAGCAACTTTCTTTGTTTTCGTGTCTTAACCCACATGTTATTCTTCCAAAAATGAAGAACACAACTTATTAACCCACAAAAAAGAAGAGAAATTAAGATTAATACTCCTATATGGAGATTAGGAAACATAGCTGTTTCCTTGATCATTTACTCTGTTTCTTTCTTTGTGTTTCTCTGTTTTTTTTTTTGTCTACAAGGGAGTGAAGGGAGGAGGAGAGAGAGAGGAAACAATAGTTGATGTGCCTACGTTATCAATAGAGATGTCCAATAACGTGACGCATATGAGATACTTATATATTAGCCATTAGGGGTAACTTCTAAGTAGGGACGGCAAAAATTGACGTGCTCATATTATGTGACTCGAATCTAACTCAAAACAAGAGAAATAAGATAAGGATTTTCGGCCCATTTAAGTGATCGGTTGACACCTGTCATTTTCAACACAAAAATGGCCAATTCGACCGACTTGACTTATTTATATCAAAAATCGTCAAAAAAGATTTATATTGATAAATATGAAATTTATTGACGAATATAAAAGTTTCCAGTTACTCTAAGAAACTCAAAACCTGCATACTTTTTATGATGTATTTGTTCATTTAATTTTTTTTTGAATAATACTCCTTTGTTCTTTTGGTTTTTTTCTTAAAGTAGTTTGAACACTTTCATTTTTTTCGTGATCCCGGTATTATTATGTTAGTTTTCTAATATCCTTTATCCCCCATTCTATATCTTTATCATAAGTAATATACCTAACTTTCTCTCTCCTTCAATTGAAAAAGAGTTCTAATATATGCAACCCTTAGAGTCGTAAATAAGCATTACATACATTTCCAAAATAGTATTATTTGAGAAATTTATAACACAATCACGCGTCAATTGACATATTTCATTTTTAGCTTCTTATATACAGTTATAAGGATTGCATTTATATGACATAACTTCGCAACAATCGACATAAAATCCTCCACTAACTCCTATGATTAGGGGTGTTCATATTGGATTATATTTCTAATCGAGGAAAGTGTGGTCAGAAATTCGAATATCCGAAAACTAAAAAGTTCGGATTTTTCTATGAAAATCTCGCAAAAAAACCGTATCGGATCAACGGATATTTTCGAATATCCGGTCATAAAACCAAGTATTTCGAATATCCGACTACGAAATCGGATATTTCGAGTATTTCAAATTCGATACTGAAAATATCCAAAAAAGTTGCATTTTCGAATTTCATATTTCATTTTCGATATGCGTCCGAGCTGAAATATCCAAATACCAGAAATGCAGATCGGATATCCGTTTTACCGGATCGAACCGACCGAAGTACAGACTAGATGGGATATTTATAAACACTCCTACCTAATTATGATTAGATAGATTCTAAAGATAACTTACCTAATTAGGTCGGGTAAAATTATCTAACTCATTTATTAGATAAGTTAGATTTGGATGGAGGGTTTTTTCAACTCGTATTATGAATGGGAACATCATCCCCACCATAGCCAATCTCCAAGTGTGGGTCAAAGGCAAGATGCTTATGCTAATGGCTGATGAGATGGTTATGAACTAGACTTACTAGAGTAGTACATATTAACACTAAAGATATAGGTAGCATTATTGGTGTTTAAAAGGAGAAAGAAAACGAAT
This sequence comes from Beta vulgaris subsp. vulgaris, assembly GCF_026745355.1. Lineage (NCBI taxonomy): Eukaryota > Viridiplantae > Streptophyta > Magnoliopsida > Caryophyllales > Amaranthaceae > Beta > Beta vulgaris. Next base: position 4,742,945 of record NC_079203.1, read on the forward strand.
AAAATCTTGTGGAGTAGTAAAAAGTCTTCCACTATTGATTCACTCACGTCTATTGTCTTTTTTCCCTTGGTTGATATTCCATCTATAGTATAGATCATTCTATATAGTACGTCTAGTCTTGTATCAAATGTCTTGTAGCAATGCAGATAGATGCCGATATAATTTCATCTGTTTATTTTACTATCTATGTCGGTTGTATTGGTTTTTTCCTAGTTACTTGCATACCATCATCTCATCTTAACTTATTAGTTATTCTACAATGTATTTGGATGGTCTAAATCTTTGTTTGACTTTTTCCCCTTATGTGTACGAAATTTCAATTTTTTAATCATAAGTTGGATTTGGGTTAGTCTAATTATCAAAATTGATCTTTTCTTTTATATATTAATTGATCCTAAAACAATTTATTAAAGATTAAAATAATGAAGTTATTATGCAATAATGTGTCTCTTCTCTCTCTATACAAGTTCTTTGGAATGAAGAAGCATTGTTGCTTGTTATTTGTGACTTAAAATCTTGTGAAAATGGAATAAGACCGACTTTTAATGCACATATCTCTCAATATATAAATGGTTTTTGATGTGATTCAAATTGGAGGTGATAACCTGTTCAAAGAGATTTCCAACAACAGGTCATATGCTCAGTTCCGCTGAGAAACGAAAAAGTAATGGTTGTTTTACGAAGCACCGTCGAACTGAAATTTCGCCCGATCGGGCACCCTTAGCGAACTACGATGGGCTTGCAACACCCAATCGGGTCTGAGGCAGCAGCCAATTTGAATTTGATGACCGCTCGATGGGGCGGGGGCCCGACTTGATCAGGCAACGGGGATTTTGACGCGGGATGCACGATTTCTTTCCGGATTTTGTGCGGAGTATATTCTAGGGTTTATTAAAGTTTACTTACATTATAAAAGGACCCTTTTGGTGTTCATTATACACATAACTTTTTAGCCTCTAGTATTCTTAGGACTCCTTGTAATTATACTCTCTCTTTTTCTCCATCATAGTAAGAAGCTCTCGATTCCTCCACCTGTGGACGTAGGTCTATTTTGACTAAAACACGTAAATCCTTGTGTTCTTTCTGTTTATCTTCTTTATTGTTTTTCTCACCTTTATTATTTCATTGATTTTTGTTCCGCATCAATCAAACTACGACACTATGTTTCCTAATAAACTAGTATCAAGAGCTTGGTTGTTTAAGATCTTAGGTGTTTATCGAACGAGCTTGATTTATTGATTATGTCAATGAAATTTGATATTGAGAAATTTGATAGGCAAGTAAATTTTGGCCTATGACAATTAAAGATGAAAGTCATCCTAGTTCAAAGTGGTTGTCACAATGCTCTTAAAGGTTAAAAGTTCAAATTTTAGCCTATGACGGGTGACAAGTGGGAGGAGATAGATTTGAAGGTACTCTCAGCGATTCATTTAAGTCTGTCTAATGAAGTTTTGAGAGAGTTTGCCAAAGAGACGATTGTTGCGGGTTTGTGTTTGAAGTTGGAGGCACTTGATATGACAAAGTCTGTGACCAACCGTCTACTACTAAAATCTAGACTTCGTGATCTTAGTCTAGAAGAAGGTAAACCGTTTGAGTCTCACTTAGATGAATTCTTTCTTTATAATTATGGATTTGAAAAACATCGATGTTGAGATTGATGATGAGGATATGGCTATTAGGTTGTTGTGTTCTTTACCACCTTCATATAAGCACTTTCGAGATACCTTATTATATGGTAAAGATGATTTGAGTTTGCAGGATGTTAAGGATGACTTAACTTAAAGAGATTTAATTGACAATAAAATGGTTAATAAATCTAATAATTCTGCTCACACGAATGCTTTGGTTGTTCATGGTGGAAAAAATTCTGGCAAAAATAAAATTTGTAACTATTGTCATGTGAAGGGTCATATTAAATCTGAGTGTTGGAAATTAAAGAAGAAAATGGGGAAAGGTCCAATGAGGACCAATCTACAAATATCGCCAACATCGTTCTTGATGGTGATCTTGCACTCTAGGATTACAAGATTTGAGGTTGCGGTTTCTACGATCTCTTCATGTTTGGTGCCCTTTTAAGATCTTTTGGTAAAACGAGAAATCGTGTGGATTTTATTTAGTTTTGGTGTCTATGATAGATTGCATTTGAGTTTGTGATAAAGTAGCAATCGTGGTTATGTTAAGTGTTTTTTGTTCTAGTTATGCTATTTCTTATCTCAAACTTGGTCCTTTTGTGTTTCGATTAAGTACAATTGCAATTTAGAAATTATTGTTGTCATTTAATTTTCTAGAATTGCTTTTGAGTTTGTTGTTGAGATGAAGAAGTGTTTTGAAGAGAGTTTGGTCATGGCAATATCTCCAAAAGCTCGTTCGATGATCAAGAAGAATTAGGAATTTGTTCAGTCTGCCAGTCTAATTCAACCTTCCTAACCAAGATAGGAATGAAGGTCCTTACGGGACCTAATGCAATTTGGGGGCCGTTTCTTCACCCTAAATACATGTAAAGCAAGTTTTAGTTTCGACATGTTTGTGCTCCAATATTAAAATATCTAACGTTTGGCATGGCATAATAGTAAAAAGTTAACTTCATGGAGATGTGAGAGTTAGGAATGGCAACGGGTCGGACTTGGACCGGATTATGCATAATCCGACTCTGACCCTACAGAAAGTCGGATTTTTAATCTGAGTCCGACTCCGACATCCGACTTTGAAAATCCGACCCGACTTAAAATCCGAACATCCGACTCCGAGATCCGACCCGACTTAAAATCCGGACATCCGACTCCGAACCTGATCCGACTTATTTTTCTTCCAATTTTTTATAATAGAATAGTCTTCTATAATACAATAATTTAATCATTACAATTTATTCTAATCATCATATGAAATCTTATATGGTACAACTAATCTAATTATTACTATTATTTTTAACAATCATTTTTTCTATGGGAAAATCCTATATAATACAATTGGCTGAAAGTCGAAGTCAGATTATACATCAATATACATTACATAAATAAGAAAAAAGGATTAATTGACTCAAAGTCGGAGTCGGATTCGGATGTCGGATTATTTTATGAGATCCGAGTCCGACCCTTCTTCGACTCGGAGTCGGATTTTTTAAATGGAGTCGGACTCGGATTACTTTTTTGTCGGAGTCAACTCGGATTTTGTCCTTCGGATCGGATGCATTCCTAGTGAGAGTAGGTTTCAATAATGGAACTAATACGCTGTTTTTGGACCTCCGTTGTATGGGCATCTCAAGTCCATATTAGGTCTCTTGCGACAACTACAATTACACCTCAATTAGATAGAACAAGTGTGCAAGCTAAGTATTATAAGGCCAAGAGAAGGTTGCACTAGAAGTGGACCATTTTTGCAAATTATCTTCCATTTAATGTCTTCAAGTAAATTGAAGCTTATGAAGTTCATGAGCATGCATGCTAGTGTAGGAGATGTTCTAGAGGAGTATTTCTCCCAAGTCTCTCTTTACAATTGTACTAGTGCTAGTTCTTAAGGTGCGTTCTATTCACCTGGATAACTCTAAACTAAACTGAACTTATCTTATTGGATCTGATTCAATATATTGGACCTGATTAAACTTGATTGGAATTTATTGCACCTGATCGAAATGTATTGACCTAATTAGAACTTATTAGACCTGATTGGAACTTATTAGATCTTATTGATCCTAATTGAAACTTATTTGACCTTATTTAACAATAATTTGATGAGTAATGACATAAATAATGTCCCTGTAAATTTTTTATAACATAATAATCATAGTGGTACTTTAATTAAAATTTATTGATCATTGACTATTAGGGTGCATTCTCTTTACCTGACTAACCCTGAGCTAAGGGTGCATTCTCTTCACCTTAATAAATTAAGTTTCAGGTCCAATAAGTTCAGTTCAGTTCAGATAAGTTTAGTTTAGTTCATATAAGTTTCAATCAAGTCCAATCAAGGCAATAAGTTCCAATCAGCAGGTCTAATAAGTTTCAAGAAGTTTCAATCAGGTGCAATAAGTTCCAATTAGGTCTAATAAGGTTCAATAACTTCCAATCAGGTGTAATAAGTTCCAATTATGTCTAATCAGATCCAATAAGTTTCAATAAAGTTCAAGTAGTCAATGATCAATAAACATTTGTATTTGTCCATTATTTTATTATTCATATCACTATTAGTTGATTATGTTATTATTAGAATTTTAATTAAAGTACCATAAGGATTATATCGTATTATACTTGTATTATTGTCTATTACTCTATTCATATTACTATTAGCTGATTATGATATTATTAATTTTTTAAAATCAAAATACCACAATGTATAGTATTTTTTTTTGGCAATTCAAAATTTTTATTGATAACAAAAAAAGGTTTTACAGCCTAAAGAAGCTAAGGCAATAGGTTGTCTATACACCAGCTCACCACAGCCTACAAATTATACAATCAACTTGATCATTTCCTGCTCACTACATCTACATGACACTCTAAAGATGTTGTCCTTAACCAGATTGATAGGACTCATTAGACACTGTTTAAAAAGCATGTTATTCCTCTGCAACCATATTGCATAAACACACTCAGTATACAACATCACATACACCTTATCTTTACTTTTCTTACTTCTAGCCTTCTTACACTAGTAGAGTAAACGATAATTGTTGCAGTCATTAAGTTGTCTATTGCGGCGATTTTGGCCGCGCAACAATAGGTAATTAATCTATTGCTGCGGTTTTTGACCGCAACAATAGGCCAAGCTATTGTTGCGGTTTTTAGCCAAAACCGCATCAATAGGTTTATTTTTCATTTAAAAAGTACAACGTATTGTTACGGTTTTGGCTAAGAACCACACAATAATAGGTTTGACTTACTGATGCAGTTGTTCCCCAAAATTGCAGCAATAGGTTTGACTTATTGTTGCTGCGGTCGTTGCCCAAAACTGCAACAATAGGTCCTGTTACAAGTAAAAAAATGTTTTTTTTTTTTTTGCATTTAGCAATTAAGTTTGAAAGATCAAAATCAGGCAACTAACCCATCCACTATCCACCAAATTCGCAGACAAACTGAAGATGAAATGACATATGAATCTCATTAATATATAAAGATAATAAAGCTAGTTACATAAATAATACAAAAGATCAAAAAGTAAAATGAAAAAATAAAAATAAAAAAACAACTGTTACAACTAAATGACTAATTACAACAAATAAATTAAAAATATAAGAAATTGAAAATAAAAAAAAATCCTAAAACAAAAAATCTACAAACAGATCTAAAAAACGAAAAAAAAACAGAAACGAAAAAAAAGATAGCATTTTAGGTATTTTGCTTCGTCGGAGGCCGAATTGCTTCGCGTTTCTCGTTGAGCGTGATTGAAGTGAGAGGACAAAAACGAGAGGATTTGGTTTCGCCATGGTGAGGACAAAAGAGATGGAGAAGAAACGGTGCGGTCGATTGAAGCGATGGATCTGCTTTCGCCATGGTGCGGTTGATTGAATGAAGACAGATCGAAGGATGAGAGAGGTCGAAGGATGAAGCGCCATGGTGGTTTTGCCATGGTCGAAGGATGAAGCGCGTTTCTCGGTGGAGCGCGTTTCGCCATGGTTGAAGATGGTGCGTTTTAGAACCAATGAGGGTGAAGGTGAGGGTGTAGTGAGAGGATTGAGGGTGAAGGGTGGAGTGATAAACGACGTGTGAGAGGATGAGAGAATAGTGAGGAAAAAAACCCTAACTGATGACACACGTTTTATACTTTTTTCTAATACTTTTTAATGATATTATTGCAGTTCTTGGAAAGAACTGCAATAATATATTAAAATATAATTTTTTAATATTATTTAAAATATTGTTGCGATTTTTTAAAAAACCGCAAGAATATATTTATTTTACCTTTTATTTTTACGTGATATATTGTTGCGTATGGGTAAAACCGCAGCAATACCACCGCATCAATAAGCAATTATTCTACTAGTGTTAATTGCAATTTCTAGTTCCTCCACAGCTTCTACATGAGGTTGGCAGTTGATATACCCCAATGCTTGCTTCCAGACTTCTTTACTGTAAGAGCAGTTTTAAAATAGGTGTTGAGTACTTGCTAAATCCTGCCTCAAATCTTACAGTAAGGACTAAAATTCAAGTCCCACTTATTCACCCTATTTGTAGTTGCTAGCCTGTTAAGGAGGCAAAGCCAAAGGATGAATTTGCTTTTTGGAGTTGCTTCATTATTACACACCAACCTTCTCCAGTTAACCCTCTCACAATCTTCTTGGAGCTTCATGTAAGTTTTCTTGATGCTGAAAGTATGATGAGAACTTATTGTACTCCATCCTCCAACTCTCACCAAAAGATCTCTAGCTGCAATAATCTTCCTAAGAATCCAAGAAATGTTACTAGTAATAGTAACATCCTGCACATTACTTCTCTTGATATAGTAGGCATTAACCCACCTCACCCAAAGGCTATCTTATTTAAAAGCTATTAGCCACAATAGTTTTAAGATAGCTGCTTTATTCCATATCACCATATTTACCACATTCAAGCCACCAGCAGTTTTGGGTTGTTGAATAAAGGACCAAGCCACATGGGCCTTTCTAGAATTATCCAGAGCTCCAGTCCAAAGGATCCTTCTACAAATTGTCTCCACTGCCTTGATCATTTTCTTAGGCAGAAGGAAAATTTGTTCCTGATAATTCTGCATACTCCCAAAAATAGCTTTAACAAGCTGAATTCTGCCAGCATATGAAAGGAAGTGTGTCATCCAACCTTGAGCCCTTGCAGTAATTTTGTCAAATCAGAGGTTTACATTGAGAGAAAATAAGCTTCTTAGCTGCTAAAGGTACACCAAGATACCTAAAAGGCAAGGAGCCAGTAGGCATTTGTATACTACTTGCCAGTTGTAAAGCCACCTCTTGGTTAGTGCCTAAGAAATAAATACAACTCTTTTCATTATCTGCTTTCAATCTTGAAGCCTTGGAGAATTTTAGGAAAGCTTCCATCATATTCCCAACTGAACTATGATCTACTCTAGCAAACATGAGTAAATCATCTGCAAACATCAAGTGAATGAGTTTAACTCTCTTACACTTAGGATGGTAGTTGAAACCAGGTTGACTACTCGTAACACCCAAACACCTACTAAGATATTCCATACTCAGAGAAAACAGAAAAGGGGATAAGGGGTCCCCTTGTCTCAAGCCTTTCTGAGCTAGGAAAGGCAACATAGGCATTCCATTTAGAAGGATAGAGTATGACACTGATTACACGCAAGCCGGCCATCACCCATTTTACAAACTAAAAAGGAAAACCCAACTCCTTCATCATGCTTTCCAAGAAACACCATTCAACAGAGTCATATGCTTTCCTAATCAACTTTAATAACACATCTAGGAGACACGTGCCTTCTGTTATAGCCCCTAATCAATTCAGTAGCCAAAAGAATATTATCAACAATCTGTCTACCAGGAATAAACCCAGTTTAAGAGCAACTCACCACCTCTGTAATAACCTGTTGAAGTCTAATAGTTAAAATCTTAGAAATCAACTTGTAAGCTACAGAACAAAAGGCTATAGTTATGTAATCTTTGGCAAAACTGGCATTTTCCACTTTTGGAACTAATGTAATAAGAGTGCTATTTACTGGATTATGACATAATGTTGTATCAAAGAATTTCATAACACCATCAAACACATCATTTTTAATTACGTGGCTGCTTTTTTTTAAAGAACACGACATTGAAGCCATCCAGCCCTGGAGCCTTATTGTCATCAATAACAGCTAAAGCTAGGTCAAATTATGTTGTTGTTACCTGTTGATAACTCACCGGTCTGTTGAGTCAATCTTGGCCCACTCACCCTCAGATCAATGCCCTCAAATGTGTCAGAAGGAGTACCTAGTAAGTGCTTGATTTCATTTTGAATGTCTTGGAGGTCAGTCAACACTACTCCTTGAGAGTTGTGAAGCAAGGAAATCTTGTTTCTAATGTTTCTCACTTTTGTAGCTGTCAGGAAGAACTTGGAGTTAGAATCACCCATAGATAGCCAGTTAATTCTAGATTTCTGCTTTAAGATGCTCTCATCTATGTGAGACCATTTCTTCAACTGCTTCAGAATTTCCTTCTCTTCAGTTCGCAGATTTACATCAGATTGTAATTCAGGCAATGCTTGTAAAGCAGCAAGTTTTTTCTTAAGCTCCTCCACTTTATAGTGAGCTTTAGAGAAACTTTTGGCATGGAACTTCTTAAGAGCATGTTTAACAGCCTTCAACTTCTCCCAGACATTCTTCATTTTGTAATTACAATAAGTAGATCCCTAAGCTCTCTGCTACTTCAATAAATCCTTCTTGATTTGCTAGGAAATTGAGAAATCTAAAAGGTCCCCCCCCCCCCTTCATAGTGAGAACTATCTAATGTAAACAGCAAAAGAGTGTAGTTTGAAACTCCAACAGGGAGATATTGAATAACAACTTCAGCATAAAGAAAGATCCAAGCACAATTAACTATAGCCTTATCAATTCTACTTGATATTTTATCCCCACCTATACCTTTATTATCCGAGGAATAATAAGCACCAGTAGAGGGAGCTTCACTCAACTGGTTATCCACCATAAAATTGCTAAAATTAATGGTTTCAACTTGACTAACATCCGACCCCTATAATATGTCAACTGCATATCTAACAACATTGTAATCCCTCATCATTATGCAGGGTGTCTGAGTATTGGTAATAAAAGAACCTAGCTCTAATCATAGAGTCTTCATGTCCTGAATTGTGTGGAGCCCATAAACAACAACAAAGTGGAATAGGTGAGCACCACTACTAGTTTGAACTTCCACAATGATGAGTTGTTCTAAAGTTAATTTAATCACCACTCTAGCTTCACTCTTCACCCAGTCTAACCAAATTATGCCTCTATGAGAAGCATCATATTTGCACACCCAACTCCATTTATCACCCAATTTCTTCTGCATTTTCATTTTATTATGAGGCTTAACCCTTGTTTCCAGCAAAGCACATATGGTAACATGATGGGAGTGAAGAAAGTGTTTAATTTCCTTCACTTTAAGGGGTCATTCATAACCCTTACATTCCAACTTGTCACAAACATTATGACAAATAGGGGTTTGGTCCCCTAGAACTCCCAGGTAAGCTTGAGCCAAATTGTAAGTGAACCCCACTTCGTATGCTTTTCCCTTTATCTTTAGCTTTCCTTGTAATCATTTTCCATGCCCCGCTCTCCTCTGTTTCTTTATCCTGAACTCCAGCAGGTGTAGAAACTGGTGTTATGTTATCCACATTGATAGGTTCAACTGGGTGAGTAGGAAGCACTTCAGTAGTTTTCACCACTTCTTCAGTTTCAACAACAGTATACTCTGACCTTAACTCTTGAACAACATCATCTATGTTCTATCCTCTGCATTCCCTTTCTTAGGCACCCACTTCTGAGTTACTTTGCTAGGACCATGATTTGAAATTTTGTTACAATTATGGCCAACCATTTGACACTTCTTACAGAAAGCTGGCAACCAATCAAACACAACTTTTTGTTTAAACACCTGTCCATTAGGATCCTCCACAACCACCTCCTTAGGTATGTCTTGGCTCACATCTAATTCAATCAGAACACGAGCATAAGAGACCCTCAATTCCACTCAATGAATCCACTCCCCAACAACTCAAAGGCAAGTTTGGGAACTTTACCCAAATAGGAATAACTTTAAGTATCTCATCATGGAAGTTAAAGTTAGCACACCAATGTTTAAGAATCATTGGCTTTTCGTAGAACAAATGAGGCCCTGGAAACAAAACCTTATCTCTTTCCTCCCTCGATTCAGCCTAACAATAAAAAAAAAACCCTATTCATGCTTAAAGATAGTTGGTTCCTCTTGTAAACCCCACTATGAGTTAACATATTGAGAAAGAGAAGTTAACCACTAGTAGAATAAATGATATTTGCTGCGGTGATATTGCTGCGGTTTTACCTATACGCAACAATATAGCACGTAAAAAGAAAAGAAAAAATATAAAATAACCCGCAACAATATTGTTTCAACGAAAAAATGTTTGAAAAAAGTTGACATTTGACCAGACATATTACTGCGGTTTCTGACAAAAACCGCAGCAATATATCTCACCAAAAAAATAAAACCTTAAATTTAAGTTAAGTGGGGACATAAGGGGTGCCTCCCTCACTATCATAAAAACCAAACCCTAATAAATCTAACATAAGGCGCGCCTCCCCCTCTCTCTTAAAAACCAAACCCTAAACCTATCCTTCAGCCCATTCATACTCTCACTTTTCTCTCACTCCTACGCCTCCTCATTCTCATAAAAAAAACCCTCGACCTCTCATACGATCTCCTCTCTCCTCAATCGTTGTTGGATCTCCTGATTTGTGGTTCACATCACTGCTATTCTCTTTTCAGTCCTTTCTCTCTCCTCTTACAAAGTCTCCTTATCCTCTCCTCTTCCTTTGATTTGATTTCGAAGATTCATATCGTTGCTGGTTCGTGGTTCATCGCTGCATTTGATTTTGTGGTTCCTTTCATTTGATTTCGAAGATTTACAGGATCTGCTGGTTCGTGGTTCCTTTCATTTGATTTTGAAGATTTACACCCTTTTGTAATCGATTCATCTTTTGTTTTCTTACTCTAATTACTGAACCCCTTTCATCTTTCTCACTCCAAGACGGTCGAGAAAAATCCCAGCTTTAATGGGGTAATTTCTCTCACTTGGTTTCGCAAATCCCAAACTTGTCACCTTCCTCGCTCCTCCTTCGCTCATGGTCACCACCGAATCCTTCCTTCGCGCCTCCTTCGTCGCACCAGAAGCGTACGGTGTTGGCCGACAGTTTGTGGTGGTGTTCGCTAGTAGTGGCTCGATTTTCTCTTCCTTTTATTTTATTTTTTCATTTTTGTATGTAACTTTGATTGCTGGTGGTATAATTTTTGTATTTAGTTTTGTTTTTTCAAGTTCCTATAATTTGTTTAATTTTTTTTAGGTACTGTAATTTTTTATTTTCTACTCAATGTATATTTAATATGTTTTATTACTTTATTTTAGTAACTTTTTGTTTTATTTACATCTTAACATTGAAAATACTTCATTTTTATACTATACCTTACCTATATTGTAATAATATATTTCAATTTGTATTGTTTATATTTTTGAATGTTATATAATAATTTTTTGTCATTAGTTATAATCAGTAGTGTTTTCTTTCTTTTAGCCTTTTTGTCTTTCAAATTTGATGACAAAATACCCAAAAAAAAAAATTTTTTTTACCTGTACTACTATATATTGCTGCGGTTTTCCCATGAAACCGCAACAATATCCCTTATAAATCTGATAAAAAATATAATATATTGCTGCGGTTTTACGGGTAAAAACCGCAGCAATATGTTCAAATATTGCTGCGGTTTTAAACCGCAACAATATAATTAATACCTATTGCTGCCCTCTTAATTGATGCGCGCCCAAAACCGCAGCAATAGGGCACTTTTTAACCGCAGCAAATGGCATTTATTCTACTAGTGAACGTTGGGTTTTGACCCACAACATAAACCACAACATCATTCACCCAACACTCACTTCGCCTTTCAATCCCAATCTTATCTAGTTTCGCAATTCTAGCACCATCCACAATAACTGGAGAGACAAATTTTAAGCCCATACCTTTATCTGGAATCCGAGTTTGAGCTGTAAAACTCTTCCACTTCAGTTGCGTAGCCTCAACATGGTTTTCAATCTCAGGATTGTCCATCGTCGGAGCTTGAATCAGGTTTTCCTTCACCGAAGATACATGAGTTACTGTTCCATTCGTTTCCTTTACTGAATCTGACAAAAGTTGCTTTTTTGATGATTGAGCCCCATTACTAGAGTTCCCCGGAGTCGCCGAGCTACTTGTCTTCCCGGGATTCTTCTTTTTTCGACCCATAACTAGCCAACGGCGCAGGATTGTAACACCCCGATAATTCTCTCTTTCAGAAATACCTTTTCAATATAAAACATAGAGAATTACCAAAGCATTATCGCCCGTGTAATAACGGATCGTCTTATTCAGAATTTTACTGCGGAAAACATAAAACTAGAACTCATACTTTATTTTAATAAATAATAAGTAAATAAGTACTTAAAATCAAACACTCTATAAAAGTCTACTCCAATCAAACTTAATATAATAGATTCCTACTAATGCATAAAACATAATATACTAGATTACACAATCTCTCCATTTTCAGATTCCCAATGATGCACATCTGCCAACCTGTAAATGTCAATGCTATAAAGAATCTGCTCACCAAAATGGGTCATCACAAGATCAATAAGGCAAAGCCATGATCAACGATCACAAACAAAACACGTAATCAGCAAAGCTGAGTACTACATAATAATACACAAACATTCTTAACATGATACTAATAAATAACATGCGGGGATAAATAATAATATAATCATATAACATTCTACAGATAACTTTTATTGAACTAAACTTTAAACATTTTTTTATTATTTTAATGGAATAGTTATTGGACTTGAGTTGTCTTATCTACTCTTGCCTTCACCTGGGAAGACGAAATACGGGCGTTACTTGGCACTACATCCTATTTCAGAATGACCTGCGATATCGAGGAACATTTGAAACATAATAGGGATGGTGATCAATCCATTTCTCAGGAAAGCCATGACACGCTCACCATGTACTCCAACTCCTAATGTCCAACTCTAGACGTGCACTAGTTTAAAGTCTATGACTATCCAAGTTACACTTTACGTGATTTACAATTTATTACTTGTTATGACACAACACACAAGTAACACATAAATATCAAATCAAACATTCACATCTGAACTTCTCTTTTATCTTAGGATTTAATAAGTGATCACGCAACTTACAATCCAATGTTATTTTCTTTTAATTCCAATCCTTTCTTACTTTGTTGAACCTAGCTAACAATCAAACTTACCTTTTAAAGGCATAACTTGTCAACCTACCAAATAAGACCCACAGTCCTCATAGAGTAGTGAAAATAATAATATAAGGGAACACATGAATAAATATGATTCAATCTCAATAATATATTAGTTCTCCCATGTGAATTAATAAATAAAGTCCCCATACACATGCTTGCATCAATAATTCCATACAAACATGACAATCTTTAACTCGTAATAAATCTCATAATTAACATGCTTGCACACAGGCATAAAACATGTAAAACCCAATCATACTAGAAATCACATATGAACTTATAAAGTTCCTATACATGATACTACAACTTTTTCCTTCTTAAATCATGATACTATATCAAAATAGCACATATGTATGTACGTACCTTGTGTAAACTAGTTGATAGGCCACCTTTAATTCCTTCAAAGTCACCTACTGAGTATTCTCCGCCTAAAATAATCAGTATAAACTAAAATCAATATTCTAAATAAAATACAGCAACTTTAAAATATTTAAAATCCCCTTTAAACATATTCAAAAGTTGTTTTTAACTATCAAAACTTCAATTACTTTTAATTCCTAGTATAGTACCACCATACTAGTAATTAAGATTCTTAAAACTCCATTAATAAAGCCTTTTCTAAAATTCCAACAACTTTTAAAATTATAAAACTCTCGTTAAACATTTATAAACATGATTAAATTTATAATTTAAAACAATCTCATAGTTCATAACACTAGTAGAATAAATATTATTTGCTGCGCTGATATTGCTGCGGTTTTACCTATACGCAGCAATATAACAAGCCAAAAAAATAAAAAAAAATTGAAAAGGACAATATTGTTGCGGTTCCCGCCAAAAACCGCAGCAATATTGTTCAACGGGTCAATTTTGAAAAGCATGTGGGGCCACAGCGACTAATATTGCTGCGGTTTCCACGTAGGACCGCAGCAATATAATAAAAAAAATATTTTTTTAATATATTGTTGCGGTCCTACGTGGCAACCGCAGCAATATTAGCTGGCAGCCAAAAAAAAAAAGGGGGGAGGGTTTTAATTTTACGACTCTCACAGCAGTTCTCTCCCTCACTCACAGTACTCGCTCTCTCACACTCTCGACTCTCTCTCCTCCGGCGAATTCGTTCTTCCGGCGACTTCTGCAACAACTTTCCGGCGATTCGCTCCGCTTCTCTCCTTCGTTTTCCGGCGATTATCTGTTTTTCGGCGAGTTCGGTTTGCTCCGCTTCTCTCCTTCGTTGCTCCAAGAATTCGATCCTCCACTTCTATTCACCGGCGCCACTTCAAATTTCCGGCGCTTCTCCTCTGAATTTCCGGTGCTTCTCCCTCAATTTCTGGTGTTCCTCGCCGTTTTGTCATCTTAGGTTAGTTTTTTTGTAAATTTTTCTTAATTAGTGTTTTAATAGATGTTTGACTTAAATTGTAGTTTAAAATGATTATTATAAAGTATATATATGCTTAGTTATATGATATGATACTATGATTTTCTAATAATTAACACCCTAAAAATCCATGATTTCATGATTAAAACTTCAATAATCTAAAAATAATAAACAAATCTGAAATTTTATTCTTTTAATATATAATATATATGAATCAATATTATTCATTAAAACAGTAAATTAAAGTCAATAATCATGATTAGTATTAAATTAAAGCATAAAAACATAGTCTTTAATGGAAACTTGAGGAAGAAGAAAAGAAATCAACCAACAATCAAAGAATTCAAGAAGAAGGACGAAAGGCGCCGAAAATCAGGAGCACACAGCAGCAAATCGACGCACAAGATTTGTGGTTTTGAAGGTTTTGTGACGTTTCTTATCAAAGAAGAAACATTACTTGAAGAAGAAGAAAGAATTTGAAATATAGAGAAAGAAAACCGTGAGGAGAAAGAGAATAAAGAGGGCCGAAATTCTTGATGAGTGTGAGGAGAGAGAAAATAAATCTTTGTGCAGGGTAAAATAATTGGGTATTAAGATATTTATAAGGAGGCTTCCTTTTGGGCTTAGAAAAAGGAAATTGGGCTCCATTAAAGTTTGATGATGAATAAGATAAATGAATTAGAACTCCTAATATTAATATAACTCCTTTTTCCTCATCTATTTAGGATTTTGGGTTCCTCAAGCCCAGTTAGACTTCTTTTCCAAATCAAATTGGTATTTCAAACATTTATCAAAGCATGCCTAAATAAAATATTTTTAACTTTCTTAAATCCTTAAAATAATTTCTTTTGACTTTTAAAATAGTCACCCTTCTTTAAATAATTCGACCGTTTAAAACTAAATTATGTTTGAATATAAATATATAAATACTAAAATATATTTATAAAATCCTTTAAAATTATATATGGGGGATTACAAGGATAGCAAGTCACCTTATAGTGCGCAACTTTTTTTTTCTTTTACAAAATAAACTGACACAATGTATAGTATTATACTTGTATTATTGAATATTATTTTATTATTCGTATTACTATTAACAAGACTATTAGATATATTAGTGGTGAAAGTTGTGTATAGACAAGTATTATAAATAATATATTTTATTTGTTAGATTGTTTATCATAAGAGATAATTAATAATTTATTTTTTTAAATGACATATTTTAATAATTATTATTGCATAATAGATTTTGAGGGGTAGTATTTACGTTAGGGGTAATATGTATGTTATAGCTCATCAATTTTTTTCTAATTAATAATGTCAAATAAGTTTCGATTAGGTCCGAATTCCGATAAGGCATAATAAGTTTCAATCAGGTCCAATAAGGTCTAATAAGTTTCAATCAAGTCCAATAAGGTCTAATAAGTTTCAATCCGGTCCAATAAGGTCTAATAAGTTCCAATCAGATCAAATAAGTTGAATCAAGTCGAATCAGGTCTAATAAGTTCAGTTTAGGTCCAATAAGTTCAATGCAGGTCTAAGAAGTTCAGTTCAGATGAGTTCAGGGTTATTCGTGTGAAGGGAACGCACCCCTAATTGGAACTCATTGGACCTGATTAGACCTAGGGTGCGTTGCTTTCACCTTATTGGACTTGAACTTATCTGAACTGAACTTATTGGACCTCAACTGAACTTATTAGACCTGATTGGACCTAATTCAACTTATTGGACCTAATTGAACCTTAATGAAACTTATTGGACCTGATTGAAACTTATTGACCTGATTGGAACTTATTAGACCTTATTGGACCTGATTGAAACTTATTAGACCTTATTGGACCTAATTGGAACTTATTTGACCTTATTAGACAAAATTATTGATGAGTTATAAGATAAATATTACCCCTAACGTAAATACTACCCCTCTAAATTTATTATGAAATAATAATTATTAAAATTGACCCTTTAAAAAATATTTATTATTAATTATCTCTTGCAATAAACAATTGAACAAAAAAAAAATACTATTTATATACTTTCCTATCTAAACTTTCACCACTAATATATCTAATAGTCTTGTTAATATATAGTAATATGAATAATAAAATAATAGACAATAATACAAGTATAATACTATACATTGTGCTACTTTAATTCAAAAAATTGAATAATAACATAATCAGCTAATAGTAATATGAATAATAAAATAACAGACAATAATACAAATATTTAATAAAATAATAGATAATAATACAATTATAATATGATGATTTAATCATTATTGTTGTACTTTAATTAAAATTCTAATAATAACATAATCAACTAATAGTGATATGAATAATAAAATAATGGACAATAATACAAATATTTATTGATCATTGACTATTTGGACCTTATTGAAACTGATTAGACCTAATTGGAACTTATTGGACCTTATTAAACCTGGTTGGAACTTATTGCACCTGATTGGAACTTATTAGACTTGATTGGAACTTATTTTATCCTGATTGGACCTGATTGAAACTTATCTGAACTTATTGGACCTGAAACTTAATTTATTAAGGTGAAGAGAACACACTCCTTATTGGAACTTATGTTATTGCACCTGATTGGACTTTATTGGAACTTATTATACCCGATTGAAATTTATTAGACCTGATTGGAACTTATTGCCCTGATTGAAACTTATCTGAACTAAACTGAACTTATTGGACCCGAAACTTAATTTATTAAGGTGAGGAGAATGCACCCTAGGTCTAATCATGTCCAATAAATTCCAATAAGGTCCAAATAGTCAATGATTAATAAACATTTATATTATTGTCTATGATTTTATTATTCATATTACTATTAGTTGATTATGTTATTATTAGAATTTTAATTAAAGTACCACAATGTATAGTATTATACTTGTATTATTGTCTATTTCTTATTATTCATATTACTATTAGCTAATTATATTATTATTTAAAAATATTATAATCTTGGTCAAATAAGGTTAACAATAATAATCATCATAATATAAGATAACATACTTGCCTATCAAAAAAAAAAAATCATCATAATTACAATATTTTGTAATTCGTCTTTAAATAACTAGAGATAACATGTTATCGTAACTAATAACAATAAAAGATATAAAATTTGTCAATTGATATATAGCTTCATTATCATCACCGAAGTATCTTTCTTCATCTTCTACATCCTCCTCTTTAATCAGCACATTTTCTTCACCAACATCCAACCATTTTTCATCTGCAATTTTTGCCCGAGTAATCTCCATATTCTTTGTTCTCGTCTTGTCAGTCAAATTTAAATCAACTCTTGGTTCCATGGTTTCAACTACTTATGAAACTGAAATACCTAAATCATTTTAACGAATAAAATTATGTAGCGTGCATGTTGCCACGATGATAGCCAACTGGTAAGCATCATCCATCTTCGCATCACTCTTAGAAACTTCCATCTATTTTTTATTACACCAAAAATTCTTTCAACAGTACCACGTAATGAAGAATGTCGATAATTAAAATGCTCCAAATTTTCCTTTGGTAGAGGACATTTTCAAATTCAGGAGTATGAACTCTCAAACCTTTCTCTTGATATGGACTCAAATACCTAGTAGAATTTGGATATCGGAGTCAACCAAATAATATTTTTCGGTTAGTGCAAAAAAAACTTAATTTATAATCGTAGTTAAATATCCGGAGTTCTACTACTTTACTCATAAAACAGAAGTGGAGTGAGAGATAAATTTTTCCGTACGTGGCAATTTCTCACTTGATAGCAATAAATGTTAATCAACTTTTGGTTTTCTACTAGTGCTTTATGAAATCAAAACAAGACTATTATATATATTAGTGGTGAAAGTTGTGTATAGGCAAGTGTATAAATAATATTTTTTTTGTTAAATTGTTTATCATAAGAGATAATTAATAATAATAATTTTTTTAAAGGACAAATTTTAATAATTATTATTTCATAATAAATTTAGAGGGGTAGTATTTACGTTAGGGGTAATATTTATGTTATAACTCATTAATTTTTTTTTTCTAATAAGGTCAAATAAGTTCCAATTAGGTCCAATAAGGTATAGTAATAAGTTTCAATCAGGTGCAATAAGGTCTAATAAGTTTCAATCAGGTGCAATAAGGTCTAATAAGTTTCAATCAGGTCTAATAAAGTCTAATAAGTTCCAATCAGGTCAATAAGTTTCAATCAGGTCTAATAAGTTCCAATAAGGTTCAAACTTCAATCAGGTCCTATAAGTTGAAACAGGTCCAATTCGGTCTAATAAGTTCAGGTCAGGTCTAATAAGTTTAGTTCAGATAAGTTCAGGGTTATACAGGTGAAGAGAACGCACCCTTAATTAAGACTGTTTGGGTTGGCTGCGTCAGGCACATCAATGTGCGCCTTCCACGTAGGATTGCGCCTCGCGCAGGGCTTGCGTGAGGCGCACACCTCTCTTCGTCTATAAATACTCCTGATAACTGAATCAAGCACGTCTTTTCATTATTATTTTACGAATACAAAAATCCTTACGGATACACTTCGACTCTCAAATACTCAAACACTCAAATACTTTCAAAACTTTCAATCATTTCTTAATCACACTGCATTCCTGATTCCACGATTCCTCCGCCAAAAGATCGTTGCGCTCTTCAATCTAAACCGCATAGGTATAATCTTGAGAATCCTTAAATAAATTAATTATTTTTATATTGAGATTACTAACTATTCCTTTCATGATGTAGATCTTTAGTATAAAATCGTCCTACTGTATATTCTAATCCTTCCTTCTTTTTTTATTTATATTTATATATTACTAGTTTTGAAGCCCGTGCGTTGCACGGGTTATTGTTTATTTTATTTATGCAATTTTTTTTTGTTAACATTGTTGATTTTTTATTTGTGCAAAATGAGATTTTTCAACACAATTGCTATATAATTTCTCCATTCTTGTTCTATTACAAAAATTACTACTTTGAGTAGTTTCATCTATTCAAATCACTTCAATTTTGGGGAAAAAACAACTATAGTTGACAACATCGCCTTTACTTTATGTTAATAAAACATCATTAGTTATTCAAATTACCTCATAAAGTTGCGTTTACTTTATTAACGATTTTACTTATCCCCTACTCTAGTTTAACCATCTAACTACCCTTTTTTATTGTCTTACAAATTAAACAATGCTGAAAATCACTGTTGCAGTAGAAAAAGACATAAAAAATATTTGTCGTTATACTTTAATCTCTAGATTTGTTATTGTGATATATAAATTTTATATTTTTAATGTTCATTTGAATATTATAGCTAAGTTTATTATTATATAGTATCCCAATAATTGGTATGACTAACAATAGCTAACATATTTTTAACATGAAAAATATTTGAGTGATACTTTAAGAAAGTAGAGGGTAAAAATTTAATAGATGCAGGACATAAAGAATAGAGAAGTAATATGAGTGTCTGTCACAATTTCAACCTTTAATTATTAGCACATAAACACTAACGCATATAGAATAAAAGATGGGAAAGCAAAAAAGAAGATCATAATGATGGTATAATGAATGAATTAAATTAAATATAAAACTAACCTCTATTAATAATCAAAAATACTATTTAAGAGAAAGAATATATTCATCAATCATGATCATATCAAGACTTATCAAACTTCCCCTTTCTTTTTCTGTGATATGCGACCTCAAATAGTGTAGAAACTCGAACCTTGATTTCCCAATAAGTTTTAGTAGAATTAAATTCATTGAGAAAAGAATAAGATCTGACATATAGATATATGAAAAATAAAAAAGCATAAATAATTATTTATACAACAAATATTCGAGGGATAAAATAATTAGTCAATTGCATAATACCTCTGTGATGTCGTTGACAAATTTTCATTTGATTCTAGAATGTTATCATGGTATGCTATAGGTCCAAAACTATATGTTTGTATTTTTTTTATCTTTATATAACTCAATTTTTAAAAGTATGATTTTGAAAAGCATAACTGCTATTGTTACATATAATACACTATTTTTATAGTTAATTTTATATGTATTTAAAATAAATAATACGTAATTGTTTATCTAAATAAATATATTTTCATAAGTTGTAAAATTATATTGTATATAAAAATTATTTCGAAACATATTTCAAACACTCTCGATGGTAAAAAAATATAATGTCGCAAATTATGTAGCAAAAGCTATATTCAATTTACATAGCTTATCTATAACACCTTATATGTATTTAAATTTCTATGTGTAACTCTATTTTTGTAAAAGAGTTCTAGTTATCCAAAACTCCTTTTATATATTTCAATATATGTAGGACTCTATTTTTAAAATAACATTAATGACATGACAATCCTACGTGGTGCTCTCTTTCATAAGTTACAAAATCATTTGTAAATGGATCTTATTTCGGAGCATATTTCGAGCACTATCCAATGAAACAAAAATTATAATATTCCGAATTACGAAGCAAAAGTTATACACAATTTACATAATATAATAATTTCGATTGTTCATGCAAAATCAAACTCTAATTTTAGCTTATCTTAATTTTAGCTTATCTAGAACTCCTTGTGTGTATTTAAATCTAT
Source organism: Beta vulgaris subsp. vulgaris (assembly GCF_026745355.1). Lineage (NCBI taxonomy): Eukaryota > Viridiplantae > Streptophyta > Magnoliopsida > Caryophyllales > Amaranthaceae > Beta > Beta vulgaris. Next base: position 4,763,909 of record NC_079203.1, read on the forward strand.
GTATAATTCTATTTTTGTAAAAAAAAATAAAAATAAAATATGATGACATGGCCATCCTACGTGGCGTGCTTTATGCTCTCGAAAAGTTCCTCCTATATATATATATATATATATATATATATATATATATATATTATCATACTTGCCTGATTGTTACATGCATATTATATGATTGTCCAGCGTTATTGCTTTTATCACCCACATGTTATTTTTGCTAATCAAGACCTAAAGAATTGTTTGAGCTAATTTAGATTAATTTGGACAACCTATTAGGTTCCATGTAATATTGATGGCCTAAATAACATATCACTAAAATTAGTCTTTTATGTGTTTCCTGAACCAATATAGACTACATTATTTTTAGGGTTTATAATAATATTATATGATTATTCTTTGGCATAATATTTGTAATGAATCAATTTTCAGTAAAGGTCAACAATGGGCAATATGGTTCCTGAATGTATTGTACCCTCACCCCCGAACGCACTTTGGTTCACTTTGACCATTTATGGAGTCATCATGGAGAAATTTACATTGGATAATTTGTCCCTACGATTTTTCCAAATCCAATTAGGTTTGTGATTCTTCATAAACAAGAATTATTGGCGACTTCTTTCAAAATAATTATCAATAAAATCTTAACAATGGGTTAGTCAAATATAATACGCGCTCATCCCGCATAGGCGAAATAAAAAACACGCCTACAACTGGTATTGCCATTGCCGTTTACTATGTGTGGCAGGGGAGCAATAGTTGTTTTTTTTTTAAATTAACATTAATTCATTGATTCAAAGTCATACGACATCTACAATAAAAGTCAAAACTAAACAAATACATATCAAATGAAATAAATACAATTCTAATGTGATAAAACCACGATCGTTGAGTAGATCTAACACTTCTGAAAACCCTTGTTCTTCACATCGCTGTCTGATGCAACCTTCTGCAAGGGAGTCTGTCGATCTTTTGTAGTTTTGAAGTAGAACCGTATTCAATTCAAGTGATTGTAAACGAAGTCTTGACATCTGATGCAACTCCGCACAAATTTCGATCAACAACTCAACATCTTGAAATACACAAAAACCCAAAAACAAATTCTCTAAACTCTCACATGGAGAGAGATAAAACCCAATATATGGGTAGACATAACCCAATATATGGATAGAAAAACTCTCCATTAGAGAGAGACTGAGATTTATTGAAAACATAAACATAAAAAGCTAGTAATAAAACGAGAAAAGGGGCTTACCACCGCCCAAAAAGGTGGTGGTAGCCCCTAATAATTTGAAAATTAGGGTTTTGTGGGAGAGGAGAGAGAAGAGAGAAAAAGGAGAGAGGAGGCAGTGGTAGCAATAGTTGTTATTAGTTATAATGTATTCCTAATATACCTTATTTATATATTTATTTATTTATTGATGACAAGGACAAACAAACCCTAATATACCTTATGTTATTAAGCAAGTTAGGGAATTAGTGAGGATCATACTTGAACTGTATTGCCCAAGAAAATCACTAGAGGTGATTTAGTGATTATAATTGGATTTTGAATTTGTAAGAATGCATTTTGCACTTTAGGGTGAATACCTCCTTTGTTTGCTATGGTCCAATCTAGTTGGTTTGTAGCTGTCTTTGGATGGTTTAGGTTGTAACTTTGTTTTAAGTAATAAAATCTTGTTATTTTTAAAAAAAAAGTAACCTCAAGTTAGGAGATCAAATCTCATACCATATACATGAAGTAAACACTCAAAGTGATAGCACCATATGGCATATTTTCTTGTTTAAGAACACCTTTAAATATATTAGTAAAGATTGGGGTTCCCAATTCTAAGGGCAATAAGTTACACATATAATTTTATGTGAACATTGTTGGAAATCAGAAGTCATGGCAAAGAAATTTTAAAAAACTAAGTGTCACACAAAATAATCTATTGGAAACAACTAAATATGAAAGATATTACTAATAAAAATGAGGATGAATTATTTTTTAAGCTCCAATGAGTTGGTAGTTTCAAAACTTCACCCAAAATACAACATTGTCTTTGAGGCTATTAGGGCTTAAGAATACAACATTGTCTTTTATATGGGGCCAGAAACAACCTAAAAACAAAAGGATTTAGTGCATGCTGTAAAGTTCGGGCTTGCTTATGAGCTTTTCTTTCGTGTTCTCTGTTAGTCGAACATGATCTACAAGTAGAGCACAATCCATGTTTTGGACCGTTCTTGACGCTTCTTCTATTACTTCTTTCATTAGTTCTCTTGATCTGGCATTCTCAGCTAAGGGCTTAATGGGATAATGACCGATCGCACATCAATTTTCTTCTCCTTTGCCATGTAGTCCCTATACATTTTAGAAATTGAGCAAACATTATAAGGCAAATGTTAGATGAAATTAAATATTCTCTAAAAATGCTTCTTTAAAGCTGCATTGCATGTTTATGCATAAAATGAATATACCATACATCATTTTCAAATTATTGGCCCGAGATCGACACGAGCACGGGGGAAAATCACGCTGATATCAATTCAAAAAGCAAGAATATACAACTCAAAGAGAGCCCGTGGATACGATATGTGCATCTGGACGTGAGGAGCCCCCTCTTTTGACAATTTGGCACGAGCCGACACAAAATGATTTTTTCTTGTCCCGTTCTAAGTTCGGCCAGATGACCTTAAGACTCGCAAGCCTGACATATGGCTCGACGGACTTAACCCTACACAATTCTAGTGGCAATAATGTTGTTGGTCACACATATAATATATAGTAGTCCCTTAGAAATTGGCTTTAGAAAAATGGATGACCAAAGTGATGATAAGTTAGATGATACCCAAGCAACGACGTTGGTTTGACAACAAATACTACTTAAGGAGGTAATATAGTGGTAATATAGGGTGTTGAAATATTACTAAATTTACTTATCATTTGTAAACTATCTTTGAAGTTGTACTATGATAACTACGAAACTTTCGACAGACTCACATTATTCAAATAATATTAGTTTTTCATTTAATTTACTTTGGACATGTTCGGCAACAAGAGTTGTGGTAGTAGCTTTTAGCGGTTAAAGTAGATGGTAGCTGTTAGTGGTTGGTGTGTAGCCGTTAGCTGTCCAAGTAACGATGTAAAATATTGATGTTCGGTAAAAGAAGCTGTCAAAATAGCTGTTTACAAATAATTAATTAGAAAATCAATCAAAACTTTAACATATAATTTATGCACCACTAAGGGTGTGTTCGGCACAAGCTCTTTAAGTAGCTTTTAGTGTCTTGACTTGGTCAAAACACTAATTAGAAAAAATAAGAGTGTTTGGCAAGGTAGTGGTGTAAGTAGTTTTTAGTGGTACAAGTAGTGTTTTAGTAGTGTTTGTCAAAAGCTACAATTTGTAGCTTTTTGGTAGCACTTGATGTATAGATTATATGTTAAAGTTTTATTTGAATTTTTAACTAGTTATTGTTAAACAGCTACTTGACAGCTTTTTTTACCAAACATCAATATTTTACACTGCTACTTGAACAGCTAACAACTAACAGTTACACACCAACCACTAACAGCTACCAGCACAACTAACAGCTACCAGCACAACTAACAGCTACTCTCACAGCTAAAAGCTACCACCACAACTACTGTTGCCGAACACGCCCTTTGACAAGAGAGACATTGTTGTCACCATAACTTATCAGATTTAAACTTATTATACTTAATCAAATACAACCAATCTTTATTTCACCTTATATTTAAACTTGATAAAATGTGATATCTTCCTACTAATAAAAAAAGCCACCCAAAATATCTCTATTATATAAGCCAAGGGAGGAGGTGTGGTGTCCTCTTTTGAAGTGACTAAAATACCCTTAATGATCTAATTAATGGAATGAAAAAAATTACAAAAGCAAATCATTTAAAAATTCTCATTCCAACTTGCCATTTAAAACAAGTTTAAAATGGTATATGCATCAAATACTTCAATCAAAAATTAAATGACCAAAATATTTATACCTTATTAAAAAAGATGACATACATAACGTGCACATGAAAAGTCTGAACGTTCACTACCCTTGATACTCTTTAATTCAGTAAAACCAACTCATTATTTTTGTTCTTTCTGTTTAATATTCATTCACAAAAAATTAATGTTAACAATCACTCACAACCTTTTTATTTTTTTACAGTAGCAAATTAATGTATCTAAATTCATCTAACTGTTGAATTTTTCATATTTAAGTTTAATCATAAATAAAGTACGAATGGAGTATCTAATAGAATAACAAATTTTAAAATTAACGCACGCATCGCGTGCATACGAAGGCTAGTACTAACATAGTAATAGAGGATTACATGCAAGTTGTCTCTAAAATTTCAAAACTCACATAGAAAAAAGTTTGAAATCCCTTTGAAAACAAGCACAACACAAGGTGAAACTTTTTGGAGTAGTCAAAGAGGGAAATGTTAATGTACAACTCAATTTCACCCCCCAAAATTCAAAAACCACATCTACACTACACATCTCTCTGTAATTAACCTTACCATCATCTCTCTCTCTCTCTCCCTAAAAACTTTTCTTCTCTTCTTCCCCCACAATCCCCCACTGCTGTCTTCTTCATCGTGCAGAGAGAGAGAGGAGAGAGAAAGAAGGGGACGCAACTCTCCTTCTTCACTGCAACTCAAATACAACTTCAACAAGAGAGAGAAAGAAAAAACAGTGGGAGAGAAATTAAGCCCTAGATCCTGTTTGAAGGATTTTTACTGGGTTTTAAAAAAAACTCATTCTTTTTTTCTCTCTCTCTCTAAATCGCTTGAAAACCCTTTAAAATTGAACTCAAATGGTCTTCAATTTGATGCCCAATTTGAGTTTTTAGTTGAAAATTTGTAGATTTTGTTTGTTTGTTTTTCAAATTGTAGAGAGAGAAAGTGTAGAGAAAATGGACGGGAGGAGAATATCGGCAAGCCCTAGACCTTGTAGCGTTCGACGCGTTGTGGCGAAGAAGCGGCCCCGAGGTGGAGGCGTTGATGGGTTTGTAAACAGCGTAAGGAAGCTTCAGAGGAGAGAGATTTGCTCTAAACGTGATCGTTCTTTTAGTATGAGTGATGCTCAAGAACGATTTCGTAACATTCGATTGCAGGTTAGGGTTTTTTTTGCTGTTGTTTTCCCCCCAATTTAGGGATGGTTTGCTGTCTCATTTGTTGGTATATGTGTTTAAGCTTGTTAACATACTGAAACCCTAATTATTGTTTTGTTTAGGGTAGTTCACCTAAGTTTGCAACTAGGGTTTGAGAATACTTAATTTATTTACTGTTTTAGGGTTCGTGAAGTTGTCTTGGTTTTTTGGGTTATGGTTTTAGTGGATCAGTTGAATATCTACTCTGGGTTTTGATGTTGGGCGTTTACATTTTCAATTTGGTACTCGCAGTGTATGGTATTCTAGGAAGGAAGATAATTGTGGTTAGATGAAATGAGAAAGTGGATCGTGAATGAATTGGTAGATAGTTTCTGTTAAAGATTGCACTCGGCATTCTTCGAAGTCTTCAGCTTGTTGTCTATGATGTTGAATCCTTTAATGGGCAGGTTGATATTGTTTTGGGTTGAGCAAATATAAGATATTAGAAAGGCAATACATGTGTGCAGTTCACTTTTGTCGAAATTGCATTGTGGGTTGTTGTAGATTATGATTGAGCTGAGAAGAAGTAAATATCAGGCAGGAAACCTTGTGGTGGTTGAAATAAATCCGAAATTCAGCATTTTTCTCTTTCTTAAAAAGGATGATACTTGTGTTAATTAATGTGGACTTTTGAGAGAAAATGGCTTTTTCTTTTGATTCGGCTATGCTAGATATTCTTGTAGCAAATAGGTAAGAAAAGGAAGATTGCTGGATGGTTCACTGAATTATGTGGTGATAATTCTACTGGAGGGATCTATTTAGCCCCTTTTTCATGGATGTATTTAGCAGTATACTCTTTTGATAGCCTTTAAGAACATGAGATAAAGACATAAGGTGAGGTGGAATAGTAACTTATGGGGGTGTATCTTCGTTCATGGTAGGTTGAAAGGGCTATTGAAAAAACTGCAGTGCAAAGTGTCAAAGAGTGTGATAATTTTAAACTTAATTCTAGCAGACGACACATGTGGCAACTGGCAATAGACTCCTGATTCGATTTATTTTATCTAAAATCATCTCTGCCTTCATTTGAGTGGAGATAATCAATAATGTCTGTGAATACTTAAACATGAATTACTAGATACTTAGTAGTTTTGTGCACGTACCAATTTTACTTAATTTTAAAATCTCTGTATGATGTGGTACATATGCAGCTTAGTTTTCAAATGCGCTCTTAACGTCTCTCTCTTTTTACTTATTTTTTCTTTAAAATCTCTGTATGATGTGGTATATATCCAGCTTTAAGACAGCAAGTAGCAGAGAATAGAGTTTCCAAATGCATTCTCAATGTGTGTCTTCTTTTCCCCTCCCTTTCCTTTTCTTACCTTTCTCTATTTTGTTGGGGAATATGGCATAAGTAGCGAAGAGGGAGTAGAGTTTGGCCGTGGGGTTTGCGTATGTGAAGAATGCTAAGACGTTGTGTTGAGCGGATAGGCGATGTGGTGTGCCAATTATTTAATGTTTTCAAGCACTTCTTCATGTAGATGAAGCATTATGAAGGTGGTAACCTATAAAGCTTGGAGACATTTACCCTCAGCATTTCACCAATCAGAAAATTCACTTTCTCTAGATGCAGAAAGAGGTACAAAATGTCCCAAAAATGCTAGGCTGTGATTTATAAGTTATGGCATCTAAAACGTCAAGAAAGCTGCAGTGGGTGAGATGCTGACAACACGTCTCTCCAATAACTTTCAGATGAATTGCTTAATATTGAAAACCCTACCATCAATTGAAGTTAATGGTGATTGGAATGGGTTGTCGTCATCAAACTTTGCGATACCCCATGGCAGATTACCCAAGGTCACTTAACAGACCACTAGAATTATTAGCTGAAGCATCGATTGAGTGAAACTTAGATGATTCCTCGAGTTTTGTAATCAATGAGTTTTGTGGTGATTGATCAATCCTTTTTAATGATGATGAAGCGAGATGGTCGAAGAACATCTAGATCCCTGAGATGAAAAGGTAGGAGGTAGGATTGGGGGAGAGAGCCATGTGGACAAGGGCATAATTCATTAACTTGTGCTGTTAGTATAAATTATAAATACTAATTCATTAGTATATATATATTTTGAAATATCTTCTTTGTAAAGTAAAATTGAAAATCTATAGAAATTATATTGTAAGAAAAAAAACTTTGTTAGAATTCATCAATTTTTTTTTAAAAGAATCTAATTTTGATATCTTCTAACATTTTAAGTCACATATCCTTAGCTAGTGGGAAACTGACCTATGTATTAGGTGTACTAAAAGTAAGAAATGGATCACTTAGGGATTTGAGACTATGCTATGAGCTTCAAGATTACAACGGGATCTTGGTATCTTTACTGTTATGAGGTTATGATGAATTTACTTCGGACGTTGTACCCCGCCTATCACAAATATTTTCACATGATCTTTAACAATGTTGTTGATCATTTTATACTGAGTACTAATCAAGGAGGAGGAGCTTTGGTAACCACATTCGTCCTTATTCTTTAGTAGGTCTTCTTTTCTCTAAGCACGAAGAAAAAAAAATTCCTTTTTGGTTTACTACTTTTTAGATTTTTTTTCTTTACATTTTCTTTTCTAAATCTTGTCTCAGCTTCCTTGCTAGATAGTTGGGTCATTAAAGGTAAATGTACGGGGAGGCTATTTTGATGCAGCTAGAAACTTAACGTCATGATTTCAATTGTTTGGAGCATGGAAATATCTTTAAATGGAATGCACTATCTTAATCCTTGTTTGTGTTTAGTAAAAAAGTTGGTTTGGGAATATGGCCTTTGAACATTCAGCTTCTTAGTTGGGACTCGGGATGACATTTTTCAAGAAGTTAGAGTGCACAAAGTGCTATTGTTTGGGAAGTAAAAGGATCGCTATCAAATTTACTGAAGTGTGCAATGGTAATTAAGGGCCTGCTTGTCAAGAGTCAAGACTAACTTTTACGCTGGAGGTGATGATTAAAATTCTAGCTAATCTCTGGTGTTACACTTCTCACGCTTATTGATGATGCACTGTTGTCAGTTTCTCTGTTAAACCAATATCAGGGATGTATTAACATTAATCCATTATTGACCTTGCCTATGCTGTTATGCATATAGTTGGTGTATTTATGCACTGTCACTATTCCCGTTTGAACGCGTCACACTATCCCACTATTGATGTGGCGTGTTGCATTTGCTTTTGTGGAGCTTCTATGGTTTGTTTGAAGTGGAAGATTATTCAAGTTTATGTGCCTAGCAATTTAAGGTCTCAATTTTGTGTAAAAGAAAAATGTGTGTTTACCAAGGAGATGTAGTTCTTTTAAGATGAGGAATCAGTTGATCTATCTTTGTGTTTTTTGTCCTTGGTGCTTTCTCTCTGACACTAGACTTTAGTTAACATCTGTTTGGACGTTGCTTTAAAGTACCAAGGATGAAATATTAGGAATGTGAATCAATGAGTGTCAAAGGTTATATCTTTGGTGTTCCAGGTTGCAGCTCATATGTAATGATATGATCCAGCCCATTTTTGGGTAAAATCTTCATGTTAAGCACTTCTAAGTCTCTTGTGGAATAATTCATGTATACTTTGACTTAGGGTTTTTTTGTTGAGTGACAAAAATCTTGATTTTGTGAGAAATTAAGAATGGCTTGTTTCTTTAGATTAGAAAATACAGATATGGGATAATGCAATTGGTGAACCCACCATCTTCACCATGAGTGATATACGGAGTTGTGAACATGATCAGTTTTGTCAAGGTTCCTTTATTTCAGAGTTCAGATCTTGACTGTCAGAGTTCATTGTTCCAGTTCACATTCTCTAGCTTTCAGTTTTCTTCTGGATTTGATCTTGGCAGAGATCACATAGATTTTATTCCTGTGGATGGCTTTGGCAGATTCTGACCAGAGTCTTGTTTCACTGAGTAAAATTATACTTTGTTTGTTCTATATTAATTGCTACATTCTCCGAACTTGGAAGTTTTACATTATCTGCGACATTAGCTGATTTGCTAATGAGCTCTTTGTATCTATTTCCTCATCACATTGGTCTCTTATCTTTCTTCATCTTTCAACTCTTCACACGGCCCTTAAAGTATGTGTCATACCGATATGTTGCAATTAATATGTGTCGTACATACATGTTGCAATTAGTATGGAAAGGAAGAAGTATAAGAAAATGAGTGGAGCAAAAAAGTTGCACGCACTCTTCAACTCCTTGCTTCCAGACCAGAAACGTTTAGCTTGTTGGGTTGGCTCAGTTGGCTTACAAGATCTTCTCTATCAAATATTGTGATTCTCATTCCTCAGTTAGTGTTCCTAGTCCTTATCATTTTAGGGTTAATGGTGCCTCTGAATTAAGCAGCCAGCTGGCTGGGTCTTATGGTATTTCATTGCTTGCAAATAAAGTAGTTGCTCCTTGCATTATATGCCTTCTTCAGGGATATGGCCCTTGAGGAAGAAATTCTTTGTACTTTTGGCCAAGGCTGTGATTTCTGTTTCCTTTTGTTGTTCCTATCTGGAATCAGGGAGGAAACACCAATGCATCTTAAAAAATGGGCAATAATTCATTTTTTTTTTTTTTAAAAAAATACAAATTCTAGTCCTTTCATTTACTCTATGTTAAGCAACCAATGAGACAAAAGGTTTAGGGGTAAAAGAGTAAAAAAGACTACTAAATAATGTGAATACATTTGTTGTAACTTAAAACCAATGGGGAATTTAAGTCATAAAATTACACTATATATGGAAAGATTCAAAATAGGAACAACATATTGAAATTTTCTAGTGGAGAATACAAGAACAACAAAAGAAAACGGGCGGAGTACTTTTTTGTGAAAGTTATATACTGATGAAAAATTTGATCTTAGCTTATAAGCTAGTGCTGATATGGGACTTTGCTGCTTTCTTATGAAAGATAGGTTTGTTAGCCAATCTGAGAAGTTGGAGAATGCTTGTCTATTTTATTTTGGAAATATTTACCAATCTGTCAGTGATTATCAAACACATCTAGCTAAATTAGCATTGTTAGCTACTGTAAGTCAAGTTGAAGTGCAGTGATACAAGCTGTTATACAAGAGGATTAAATCTCAAGTTTTTAAATTTAGGGATTATCCTTGCTGAGAAATTCGTTCCTGTTCTGATTTTATGGTCAGTTTGAATTTACTGTGGAAGCCAAAATTTGGTTGATGTCTATGTTCTTGCTAGGGTATTTAAGTGTCCTTATGAACAAGTACATGTCTGTTTATATTTTACTACCTTTACTTGCATATGTGATTTATAACGTATGGCCACTAAATTACAAGTGCTTCAGCCAAGTCATGGCTTTCCCTCTCCTCTTCTCAAGATTTTTAAGTTATCAGTTTTTTTTTATATTCCAGCTTCCTTCTTTGTTTGCCACAGGAAGAGTATGATACACATGATCCGAAAGGACACTGCCCCACAATATTGCCTTTTCTCAGAAAGAGATCAAAAATTATTGAAATTGTAGCAGCGCATGACATTGTCTTTGCTCTTGCACAGTCTGGCATCTGTGCAGCATTTAGTCGAGGTGAGTGACTGGAATTATGTGGTAGTGTCTGCAGATGCAGCTAATCTAGTCATTCAATTTTATGCTTGGTGGTCAAAATGGACTCAGATATGAAGTATTTGTGGTTGCAGAAACCAATCAGAGGATATGCTTTCTGAATGTCAGCCCAGACGAAGTCATAAGAAGTTTATTCTACAACAAAAATAATGATTCTCTTATCACAGTTTCAGTATACGCTTCTGACAATTTCAGTTCCTTGAAGTGCAGAACGACAAGGATTGAGTGCGTAAACTCTGCAACTTCTTAGATCTCTTTCTGACGTTGAGGGTTTTTGTGATGAATTAAGAGTTTAGACAATATGCTTAAGAAAATAAAGTGTAGCATCATCCCCATTTCCCACTCCCTTTTTCCCTGTCAGAAGCCTGTATCAGCATGTTCTCCTGATTTCTTCATGATATATTGCTTGCTGATATTGTCTAGATACATAAAGAGAGGAAAACCAGATGCTGGATTTGCTCTTTTTGAGTCTGAGTCACTGAAGTGGCCTGGTTTTGTAGAGTTTGATGATGTAAATGGAAAGGTGCTCACGTATTCTGCTCAGGACAGGTAGTGTGTGGCAATCGGTATTTTGTAGCTGAATCTATGTGCTTTTTGTTATTGTCCTTTCGTTCATTGTGAATTATGGCCTGATACGTGTTGAACATATTCAGTGTTTACAAGGTATTCGATTTGAAGAACTACACAATGCTCTATTCCATTTCTGACAAAGATGTTCAAGAGATAAAGATCAGGTGATTGCTCTTATTCCTTTTTTTTTGCCATGCTAATATCTTATATTTGCAATTTTCTGGCCTGGTTGCCCTTCATCTTAGGACTTTGACTCTGTTTTGTAAGGTATCAGTCTGTGTTTGTCATTATTGTTAATGGACCCATCTAGTAGTCTAGTCCTTTTGTTGCTTTTCCTGACAAACTCCATATCAAATTTTGTTCCCTGGATGCTATAAAGTGTTTGTAGCTCCACTGACATGCTCACCTGATGTTGGTGAACGTGGAATGAGCTTTTTAATTAGTTTGGGTTGTGTCCATGTGGTTATGATGATGCATCGGGCGAGGGGTTATTGGGGCGCATTGACTCATATCATTTTTTTAAGCAACCAGTTTAATTTTGTTCTTTGAAGGGAAAAAATGTAATCTGCTTGAATAGCCTATTGTAAGCATGATCTCCCATGTAATTCTATATACCATGTCTATGATGTTGGATTTACTATGTTTCTAGCATGTTGGTATCATTCTGCATGTGTAGTTATGTTATGACAGTCGGTGATTTATTAGTTGATTGTCTTTTTTCTTTTCCCGTAAACAGCCCGGGGATAATGCTACTGATATATACCAAAAGTACTGGCCATGTTCCGCTGAAAATACTTTCCATTGAGGATGGTACGGTTCTGAAATCATTCCAGCATCTCATTAATCGGAGTAAAAAGGTGGACTTCATTGAACAGTTCAACGAGAAGCTTCTCGTCAAGCAAGAAAATGAAAATCTCCAGATTCTGGATGTAAAATCTCACTTTATTTTTCTTGTCAAGATTTTGTTGAATAGTTTCCATAAGACTATTGCTAATTGCATGTTACCCCAATGTACAGGTTCGCAACTCAGAGTTGACTCAAGTCAGTAAAACCGACTTTATGACCCCGTCTGCTTTTATCTTTCTCTACGAAAACCAGTTATTCTTGACTTTTAGGAACAGAACAGTGGCTGTTTGGAACTTCCGTGGTGAGCTTGTCACGTCCTTTGAGGACCACCTTTTGTGGCATCCTGACTGCAACACAAACAATATATATATTACAAGTGACCAAGATCTTATTATCTCATATTGCAAGGCAGATTCTGATGATCCGATGTCAGAAGGAATCGGTAAAATTTCTAATTTTTGATCAGTTGGTTTTGTACAGAACTTGAAATTTTTTTGTAGAATATTGCATTTTACTGTTCTATCTTGATAAACAAGCTGCGAAATGAACTTACCAGCTGCTTAACTGTTGAATGTACTTTTCGCTGGTTGCTTCACAGACACTTATGGATTGATCCACAAGTTCATATAAGTGCAGATGCTGTCCGTGGTTTCCTTAGAATAGTGCTTTAAAGTTTGTTCTTGTAATTGGAATATGTAGGTGTCTTGATATTCTCTAATGGTAGTTTTATCCATCATGCAGCTGGTTCTATAAATGTGAGTAATATCTTGACGGGAAAATGCCTCGCCAAAATAAGAGCAGATAACTGCTCAAATTTGGAAGAGGATTGCAGTTGCAGTAACAGTAACAGTAGTGGTAGTGCTTCAAAGAAGCGGGTAAAAGCTTCAAGGATTCGTAGCACGCCTGCAGAGGCTTTGGAAGATATTACAGCTCTCTTTTACGATGAAGAGCGCAATGAGATATATACTGGAAACAGGCATGGCCTTGTTCATGTATGGTCCAACTAATGGTTGTATCTTCTTTTCTTCTTCGCCTTCGAAATTGAAGGTTGTTCTTTGGGGACCCGAGTCTTGTATGTGTCAATTTAATGTTTCCCTGGACTTGTACGATTAAATGTCTGTACACCAGTGCTTTTTTTTGTTTTTGTTTTTGTTTTTGTGAGTGGTCTAGAGCTTATGCTTCTACTTTAACTCTTCCTGAAGCATGAGGTACAAAGATGTAAACCCGTCTAATGTAGTTGTAACTAATCGGTAAGTTCATTCGTATGAAGTTCCAGCACTACTTTTATGTCAATTTTATTAGTGATCGTTTAGTGAAATTGGAGCTGAGTTGTTACCGAAAGTTTCGTGTAGGATTGATAGTTGCTCTTTATTTGGTTGAATGTGGAAACATTTTGATTTTATTTTATTTTTGACTAGGTAAGAAAGATAATTTGGGAGACTCTTTATTCGAGGGGAACTCTTGCATTGGTTATAAGGATAGAAGCAAGTGAAGAATTATTAGGGGTAGCAATAAAAGATGAGGGAGGTCATGTAACTAATTGATCAACTTTAGCTATTCAATTAGTTGCATGATGTGATGCTTGAAAAATATGGGTGAGCTATCAACTATAGAACTTGTTAGGTAGAAGTTTGATATTTTTCGTGATATTAGCTATTTGCTATGGAGTAGCTCAAAGATCTTTGAATGCGCTCATGGCAAGAAGGGTATTGTCTTCAATTACGATATTTTTCCTGTTATGTTGAATGGTAAGGAGTAAGCCATGGTGAAGATTGCAAGCAGGGCCGTTCTTGAATATTATTGGGGCTGGGACAATATATGAAAAAAAGGCTCCTAACACATAATAAATTTAATAAGATATGTATATTTATAGGATAAAAACTAATTGAGAATTGACTAACTCATGTTTTATCAGCAATTGTTTCTTCAAAAAAAAAACTTTTTCATTTTATATGATTAATATATATCTAATATTCACTCCGTCCTACAAAGACATGGGTCACGTAATTTAAGGAATAAGTTCTATTGTGGTTACCAAATGTTATTTTTATTAAAAAATGGAAATTTTGTTAATAAATACTACACTTCGGGTCCTTTTTTGAAATAAATACCTAGTTGTCTTAAATTTAATATAAATACCAACTTTCTATCATTTCTTTTGGGATCACTATCACTTAATAGATTTTCGCAAAACCATTATTTTTGCCCCGTTAGTGTCATGTGAAATTACTTTCTACCTTCCATTAATCTCCTCCACCACCACCACCAAAACCCCACGAAATTCACTACCCTTGCGATCCCTTCTCTCTCCTAACCACCATTCAAGGTGGTGGTGGTTTTGTAGTTGGTTAGTATTGTGGGACGCGTCGTTTTTTTGGTGGGTGGGTGGTGGTGGTCTTCTAGTTGGTTAGGGTGGTGAGGTAGGATGATTTTTGCATGGTAAGAGGTGGTGGTGGTTTTGTAGGTGGCTATGGTTGTAGGTGGGGGTGGTGGTGGTTTTGTAGGTGGTTATGGTTGTGGGTGGGGTGGTGGTGGTAGCAACAGTGGTAAGCATGGTGTTGCATGTGGTGGTGGTGGTGGTGATGGTGGTAGGGGAACGGGAAATCGTCATTTCACGTGTCACTACTCACTAACGTAGCAAAACTAACGTATTTTTGCAATATTCTGTCAAGTGGTAGTGATTCCAAAAAAAAATTAGTCAACCACATGGTATTTATTTAAAATTTCAGACAACCTCAGTATTTATTTCAAAAAAGTGCCCTAAGTATGATATTTATTAACAAATTTTCTTTAAAAAATAGATGTGATAGGAGTTGATGGGTATTTTTTATTGAGAAAGAGAGAAATCCCATAATAATAGGGACCATGCCAAAAATAATAGTGTTTAAAACTGAAATGGAACGAACAAAAAACAAAAGCGTTCTAACTATTGTGTGATGAAGTAGCCCTTAATAAATTAGATAAACTAATAACTGACGAATAAAATCAAAATATCGAAATATAGAATATATTTTATCACCCAACGCCTATAAAGAATATTAAAAATCTAAGTATAGGCTTTAGGTTGTACACATTATTTTTAACAATTTACAATTTTAAGGTATATAAGGTATAAAATCATACTAACAGAAAAATGAAATAATATAATATAGTGGTATAAAGGAAAATCAAGAAGCAAGTTAGAGTTACTGTAAAAAGAAAAGGAAAGTAACAACTAACAGAGGAGAACAACTTTGCCAATTGTAAAAAAAAAAAAAAAAAGAAAAAAAAAACAAAAAAGAGAGAATTGCAATAACAGGTATTCGAACCCTTGAAGTCAAGCATTCTCACATTCCCAAATAAAAAACAAACAACTAAGTGTCAATCAATCAATGTCATACATTTACCTAGTGAAATGGAAATTAAGTGTCTTTGCAGGGAATATGAATAAATTCTTGTTAGGATTATGAGCTCAAATAATGGTCTTTAATGGTTTTCAGACATTTATGGAGTAGAGGAACCAAGTTCAAAAAAGCTATTGTCCCTCTACAGATTGTATCTTGAATTTCATCCCCTAATCTCCATAGTGGTTTGGTGGTCCTTGCATCTGATACTAATCTAACCTGGAAATAATGGCTAGAGTTTAGGGATGCTTTTATTTGTTAGTTTCCTCTTTATTATTAGCTTCCTAGTTCTTTTTTGTTTTCTTCATATTACAAAGATATTGTACTTGATACTAGGGAGGTGGTTTTATTTTTATGAAGTGAATTTATGATGCTGTTGTTTCTTGATTCCAGGCCACTGATTGCTTGCAATATTGCTCTTTATTTTATTTTTTGACATCAAGTGAACTTGCATAGACGAAAGACAAAGGAAGAAATAAAGAAACATAAAATTAAAGTAGTCCAGGTAGATCCATACAATGCCGTCCACACCTTCGAGCTAGCTGTTGTGCCGCAACCACCTGTGTACGCAATACCTTGATCACTTGGCATGACGTTAGTTGTTTGGCTAATGTACAAATCCGATCCATGGTCCAGTGTATGCTAATATCCATAGGTTCTTCGAAAGCAACAGTTGCACAAGTACCTGGGAATCGGTTAAAATCTTTACCTACGTAGGATATTGTTTCGTAGCCCAGGAGATCGCTCGAAGACAAGCCATTGATGTCGTATTCCAAAATGAACTTGCTATTTTCCTGGCCATTTGGTCACGGATAGGATGTTGAAGTTGAAATCTGACAAGATGATGATTTGCTCTACGCATGTACCAATTTTTTAATTCAACCTACTTCGAACCTATGTTTTGCCCCCAATCTGTAAATAAAAATTGTTTGTATTTTGTAAATGAAGATAGAGGTTGTATTTGCTTCCCACTGCGCCAAGACAAACACAATTGAGCATGATTTGGCAATCCTTCTTATTTGTCATGGAACAGGATTTCAGCTGGTGGATAATATGTGGTTAGCCTTGTGATTTATCTAGAAAGAAACTTATTTGTGTAAATTCAAATATTTGGTTATTGTTGTAATTTAAAATGGATGGAAGGGGTACATTTCGAATCCAAATGTTTGGTTCTTGGCATTTTGGCTGCTATGTGAGAAATATTATTATGCTTATTTTTATGAATAATTTATGAATTTAAATTCATTGAAAAGGTGTACAGATAAATTCTATGCAGCTCGTAGCTTGTGGAGTTGGACCTGGCAGCTGGCAGCTTGTGTTGCTGCTTGCTGCTAGCTTGTTACATTATCATATATGAGTAACAGATCCGGTCATGTGATGTCAACCGGATCAGTTTAAATCCATTGTACGAATTGACAATTAGCGCCATGTAAACTTAATGATCCGGTTTGATAAGAAAACCGGATTAGTTAGTGGTCACCTGTGCCGACCCGATCCGGACCAAAATTGGATATGTAAGCCCGAGTTTTGACCGGATCCAATGGGCTTTTCATCCACTGGTGCTTCTAAGACTTGTTTCAGTTGTCTAATAAAAGAGTCTTGCTGCAACTCCTGATACAAAGAATCCCAGTTGATGTAACAAGAAGTAGCCATGGCACTAAGCTCCATTAAAAGCTTCATCTGCTTCATTTTTTCTAGTTTTCGGATATCCGGTCCGGTCCCAAATTTCGAATGTCCGATCGGTTTCGAAATGTTCCGGAGTTCGGATCGTATCTTTTCCGACCCGAAATTTTCAAATATCCAAAATGAACACCCCTAGCAGGTAATAATGCCTCCACTTTAACACAGCCAACACAATGCCACAATGGTCATCAATACCTTCTCATAAATTGACTTCAACCTTGCTCTACTTCCCAAGACCTTGCTGAAAAAGGCAATTGGATGGCCATACTGGGTTAACACAACCCCTACTCGAAACCCAAACCCAGAGGCATCGGTCTCTACTATAAAAGAAAAGGAGAAGTCTAACATCTTCAATATTAGAGCTTGTGTCATAGCAGCCTTAAGAATCTCAAAGGCAGTGGTGGGTTCTAAGGACCATCCATAATTATCTTTCTTCAATTGCGCAGTGAGAGAGAGTGCTATCTATGCATACCCCTTAAAAAATTTCATCTAGTAACCTGTTACACCTAAAAACCCCTCAAGTCTTTGAGGTTTTTAGGCACTAGCCACTTAAGAATAGCCTCAATTTTGCTGACATCCACGGCCACACTCTTACAAGAGATGACATGGCCTAAGTGTGCCACTTCATGCTTTCCAAACTCGCACTTTTTCCAAATTAGCATACAACTAATGCTGCTTCAAGACTTCTAAAACTTGTTGTACATGGAATAGGTGTTGCTCCTTGGTTTGACTGTGAAGTGTGAACCGAGATATCATAAAAGAAAGTCAGCACGAACTTTCTTAAAAATGGTTTGAACACTTCATTCATAAGGGTTTGAAAGGTTTCAGGTGCGCTAGTGAACCCAAAGCGCATCACCAATCATTCATAATGCCCTTCATGAGTTCTAAAGGTTGTTATGGGAATATCCTACTCCTTCATTTGAATCTGATGATATCCAGATTTGAGGTCTAGCTTAGTGAACAAGGATACCACACTTGGACTTGTTTATTATAGGTTTTGGGATGTAAGGGAAATAGTGTATTTTTTTGGGGGAGTAATAGTGCATATCTAAATGCAATTTTTTGCGAGAAATAAAATTTGAAAACAATGTTGACTCATTAAAATAAAATATGTGCAGGGCACATTCCTCACATCTCTTATGTTTCAACCTCAATTCTCTCCATTTCTCGACTGTGGCCAAATATTTTCTAGCATTGACTTCATCAGTATAGATTGGATAATGAAGAGAAATGAAGTTAAAACATAATAGATGTGTGCACATGGTAGTTTTTAATGTTTCAACATTGGAAAAATATGTGTCAAGATTCCTATCAATGTCTTTTAAAGGTCTTTTTTTGCCATTCTTTTTAAAAGATGATTTATCGCAAAAACTTGTATTTATAATGTCATTTCTAACAAATTTTTTAGTAATATTTATGTAATGTTTTGGGTTGATTTTCAAGGACTTCAAAAATATAATACCCTCCTATTTTGTTCACAAAGGTCCTAGAAGTATTTTGTGTCTTCTTCCCATAATCACAATGGCTTTATAAATAGTGTTAGGTAGGGTACGTAGACCCTCCTATCTAAAATAGTGTCGTAGGGGTCCTAAACCCTCCAGCTCATGAAATTACAATCACGCTCTTATTTGGTGGAGCATTAGTTGAAATTTCCGAATTGCAGGTTGATCTAAGACCCTCCACAATTTCACTTCAAATTGCAGGTTGATCCTAGACCCTTCACAACTTCACATAAAGAGACAAAATCCTAAAACCTCCTAGCATACCATAAATCTCAAATCTCGTATAAGATCGTCTTCCCATGCTTTACAATAAGACTTTGAATAACTTGTTCTAAAGGATCACTTATGGTACAAATAACCTCTTTAAGGTGATAAATAATCTAAAAGTGACACATTTAACTCATCGAATGACCCTTTTAACTTACGAAGTAACTTAATGAACAAAGTAAATTACACTTACACTAAATTTATGGTAATGAGGTCTTGTACAAGACTTACTACAGTATATTATGTAAATTTGACAAACGAAACAACAAAACAAATATTAGAGCCAGTGTGAAGCCCAGTTTAGGCAAATGCTTCGCATGCAATTTATTTCTACACATAAATCCTGATCGTTGGAAACAGTCGGTGTCTAAGTAAGATTTGAGAGTGAGAACCATTCCAAGCTCCAAAGATTTTCAGCTTGGCAGTCAGTATCTCCAATAGATCAGAAATCAAGTACAAACAGCTTCTAATAACCTTCCGCGCTAGAAAGCCAATCAAAAAGAATCAGCAACGAGCACAAAATTCAGCAACTAAATATGGTATACTCACATTTGTGAATTGTACAATGAAAGACGATCTTGTGTTTCCCCGTAAATTATGAAGATTTATGTTGCACTTTCACAGTATCCCCAACAGATCAGAAAGTATGTAGAAACCACGTCTAAAACTTTATGCACTATAAAGCCAATCAAAAAAGAATCGGCAACGAGCACAAAATTCAGCACCTAAATACTGTATATTCACTTGTGAATTGTACAACGAAAGACGATCTTGTGTTTCCCTGTGAGTTATGAAGATTTATGTTGCACTTTCACAAATACTTCCTAAAAAGGAGGGATAACAAAAGATGACTCCTTATAAAATTTCTAGGTCAACTTGTACTACTGCTCCCAGTCCTTCAGTTTCCGGCTTCCTTTGGGTTTTGCAATTGGTTTGTTCATCCCTGCCATTTTTGCATTGTACTTTGCCCGAAGAGGATCATTGTATGTCCACCTGCACAGTAACCAATATCGACATCAACACAAAGTGCCAAAATGTTTGATATAATATCACACACATTACCACATTGCACGAAAGGGGGTCGGGTTAAAAACAGAAGTAAATCGATATATCAAACAACGCAACACCAGCAAAAACATTAAAACTATTCATCCATGTAAGAGTAACCAAGTAATAATGATGGTCCTCGCACAATAGCATTAAGGCTTTCAATAATCAAGTTAACCTGAACTCTGTTACGGTTAATCCTCACCTAAGAGAGACATGAATGATCAGATAATGGTAAATGAAAAACTAGTTTACCTTCTACCCCTCTTGATTACTTAACCTAAAAGGTCACAAGAAGAACCGAATCCATTTGCAAAATGAAGGTTTGTGAAATCAAGCTCCAAGAAGAAGGGACGGGAAAAGCTTTTCCCCAAATATTTTTTTCATCTAAAAGTGCTATGAAGAATTTACATTTTCCATGGAAGCTGAATTCATGCTAAGTGCCAACTTACCCAAAGAAGGTATGCACTTCTACCAAATTGCCTCAGAAATTACCACTCAACATTCATATGGAGCAAGATTGCAAGAACGCCAAAAATGATCAAGATAAATCTAGGCCAACCAAACAAGGTAGTGCGATAAATAAGAAGCAATATGGTGCAAGAAAATTCACTCTCAATAGTTGCAATCATCAATCAGCCCTTTCAAACTTGGGTCACGAATCACGATGACATGACCCACACACAGATGCAGGGATCAGATATGAGAGGGACTAAACAGACAAATCTCCTGAATCTCCCTTGCACATTTCAGGAACAGTAAATCTCAACTTGATATAAACAGACAGATCTCCTGAATCTTCCTTGCACATTTCAGGAACAACAAATCTCAACTTGATACAGAAATAATCATTTTCTTCCCTAGCTTTACTGTCAACAATCCCATATTTGAGCAGCAAGTACTTGGACAAACAGATTTTGCATTACCTTTCCAGCCTGATCTAGACCAGCATATAGAAATATAGCAAATAACTTATCTTTTTTCCTCCTTAACTATACTTTTGACTGCCCTAGATCTGAACATAAAGCACTTGGAAACAGATTTAGCATCATCTTTCAGTCTGATTACACTAACACGCAGGATGTATTCCCGGATCTGATCTTTTGCATTCCTTTATCCTCTGTTTGCGAAGGGAGATTTACAAAAGATAATGCAAGAAAATCTGGATTCTTGCAAGCTCTCAAGAAACCTAGATACTTTATAAAAGACTAAAACTTTGGCATCAATTTATATGTTGCTATAAATTCCAAGCTCCCTTCAAGTATGGCCTTCACTAGTTACGGAGTATATAGACAGCAAACTTTGGGAAGAAGGATAAAAAATTGTAGGATTTCTGAAAGCCTTCATATTAAGAAATCCTTCTCTCTAAATGCGTAGATAAATCACCAAATTGTACTCCTTAATGCATATCTTGCAAAGTCTAAAAGAAGCTTTTCTATCTTGGTCCTATTAAACGCTGAGGCTGCACAAATTAACTGATATCTTGTGGGCCGTGGCACATAGCTCATGCTAACTGCTAAGCACTTCACAAGTAGGTTTCTCAGAATATCTGAACTACTTATCTAGCATCTGACAGAACACATAAGAACTGTGCAGATATAGAAATAAGAAACTGGGATTAGAATATGGATTCCCTTGTAGAACTGCCATTGTTATCCAGAAATACTGGACTAGCAATATCAAAATGTTATCCAGAAATACTGTATCAAAAGTAAAATCTCATTTTGACATGCAGTAAAAAAGAAACACGCATGATGATCTAAAATACAGGTAACACTACAAGATCTGCCATATCTATATCTTAGGAAATAGCCCTAGCGCCTAAGCAAGTTCATACACAAACTCCACAGCGCACTGTAATCCATAAAGTAGCCGAAATGACAGAAAAAGTGCATATAGCTAACAGTACAAGATGTGCCCTAATCTATACCTTAGGAAATAGCCCTAAGCAAGATCATTAAGAAACTCCAGGGCCGATTATAATCCCTAAAGTAGGCAAAGTGACAGAAGTTTAGCAAGGATGGAATAGAATACAAAGTGGTATATCTATGACAGTGAAATTGTTAGTGATATAGGGCTTTATCCCGTAAATTCCAATAAAAATATTCAAAGATGGAATCGTCAATGTGATGTTAGGTTATCCTATTCCATTGAACCCAAGAAAAGGACTATATCACACACAAGCAGAAAACTCTCAACAATAGACGAGCTTTAACTTTAATGATCTACATTCTTGCCTTCACATGTCAAACAACGTTCAAGTAAGCTTACTCTCGGGCTAGGAAACAACACTTTGCCACTTACAATAAGCTCAACCAATTTAAAATGTTCTTCACCCAATTAAAAACCCTAAACAAGAGCCTTTACACTCAACCTCCAACTCTCCCCCCTCATCTCAAACAGCTATTATAGAACAAACTACAAAGCCTATCCCAAGAGTATAATTTGCCACCATTTTAACCTTGTAAATAAAGCTTGCTAATTACTATCAACAACCCAATCCCCCTCCCCCCAACACACACACAATCACACAAGACACACCTCTTCCTCCAATAACTGTTAATTCTACGGAAAACAAAAAAGACTTGAACAAGTATATCGACAAGACAATCACAAAAGAATGAAACATAAGTTATCAATTAAACAAACCAAACATGAGAAAAGAAAGCGAAAGAGAGAGAGGAACATACGGGTTGTTCCAATCAGTAGTATCTTCATTAACAAGGTGAGTCCATTTAGTCCTGCCACTCCTTCCAAAGTGTTTAACCTGCATAACCTTAGGCAAAATGGTCTTATCAAGCTTATCCTCCCCAGTGGGAGCCGAAAAATCACGCTCGAAAATGCCATCACTTCCCACAGTGCCAGCCCTATCATCAGAATCAGACTGAAAGAAAGCACCCTTATGATAATAC
Organism: Beta vulgaris subsp. vulgaris; assembly: GCF_026745355.1. Lineage (NCBI taxonomy): Eukaryota > Viridiplantae > Streptophyta > Magnoliopsida > Caryophyllales > Amaranthaceae > Beta > Beta vulgaris. Next base: position 4,786,814 of record NC_079203.1, read on the forward strand.
TTCTGCATAAACCTCCACTTCTGCTTAGACGCGGCGGAGTTATTCTTAGGATTCTTCCTCTCCCACTCCCTCCTCTCTTCCTCAGTCATATTCCTAACCCTCTCAATCTCCTCCTTCTCCTTCACCATGGCATCCCTATCCTCTCTATCTCGCTTAATCCTGGCTATCTCCCTCGCCTTCCAACTCTCATACTCCTCAGCTTCATTCACCTCATCATCAGTATCAACATCAGCAACATCCGCTTCCGCTTCCAGATTCTTCTGAATCTCCTCAGCTTCTCTAATCTTCTCCACTACAATCTGCCTCGTCTCGACTTTCCGTTCCTCCAACCTCCGCTTCACTGCCTCCTCCAATGCTTGCTCCTCAGCTTCCAATCTCTCCCTCTCCGCAATCGTTTCTCTCTCTTGTTTCGGCACGAATATTGGCTTCGCCATTGCTCTACGATTCATCTCTTCCTCCTCAGAATCCGTTTCATACTCCGATTCTTCTTCCTCCTCTTCTTCATCCTCCGCTTCTTCATCTTCTTCCTCAATTGGCGCTAATTGTCTCTCCTCCTCTTGTCTCCTCTGCAACAATCTCTCTCTTATCTTCCTCCTCTTCTCCTCCAACGCATCCTCATCTTCTTCCTCCGCAGCAGCTTCTTCTGCGCGATTTTCTTCCTCTACCGTCGACACAATCTCCGCCTGCCGAATCCTCCGGTGATCGGCGCGAATTTCCTCCCGATTTTCAGCGCGATTCTCCGCCAATCGTCGAAGACGAGGATCATCGGCGCGACCAAATGAAGAATCATTATTCGACGGAAACGCTTCTTCTAGGGTTTGTCGACGAGAAGAAGTGCGAAGATCGGCGTCTTCTTCAGCTTCGTCGGCCCATTCTGGAGCTTTTCCTGGCCAGTATCGCTTGACTTTGGTTTGACCAATCTTACCTCGAAGCTTCTCTCTAATGGCGATAATGGCGTCGCTGACACCTGCGGTCACCGACATGGTTGGTGATTTGCGATGTGAGAGATAATTAGGGTTTTCTTATGATTTGACGATTGATTTGGGGGAAATTCGGTGAAGGAAAATTGGATTGACGTGTTTATGTCCATTGTACTTTGAGAGATGGACTTTTTTTTTATTTGTTTTTGTTATGGCCCAATATATTCAGTTGGTCTTTATCCCAATAATAGATATGTGCATGTGTTACTTATGGCCCAATATTACTTGTCTTGTCTTCTTTAATTTTAAGGTTCTTTTTCCAAGATTTTTTTTTCTTGAATTCAAGTAGTTCGATATATAATAATGTGTTATACAATATTACAGTTTTAGGAAAAGGTTAGACAAGAAGAAAATCTACTAAATGGCTTTGTTTGGAGAATCATTTTAGTTATCTGAAATGATAAATTGCTAACATATTTTAGGTGTTAAAATGATTAGTAGTTTTTGAGTAGTAGCTAAAATAAAATTTTAGGTGGTTAAAATGACTTAAATGGTAAGTTCAAAAATTTTACTTTTCCAATCGAGTAACTGAAATTTTGAAAAATCTTTGTAAAATTTTGATAACAACTAAATTTGTCAAAATAATTTATTATCTTAAGCAACTAATTTTGCCAAACAATTAAACTAATCAACTAACTGACCAGTTCTACCACCTTATCAATTTCAGTTAACTTATTAGTTTCATTTTATTTTCAACTAGTATTGCCAGACAATAGATGAAACTTTGGTAGGTAGAGATAGGCATGGGTCGGCCCAGCTCATTGTCTGATATGTAGGTTGTGGGCCTACCATGGTCAAGAAATTTTATTCCAAACCCGTTCCAGTACAAGCCCACCTATATGGCATGTGAGCCAGCTCGCGCGCCGAATGTCCTTTTTCTATTTTTTAGTCTAAAACTGACAAGAATACAAAAAAAAATAACATAAAACACGGGCCACCCACGACTCGCGGGTCGAACGTCCTTTTTTTTATTTTTTAGTCTAAAACTGACAAGAATCCAAAAAATAAACATAAAACACGTCCCCACCCACCATTTTTCCAAGCCCATGAACAGGTTAGGCCCATGTCTAGGTCTATTGTAAGGATGGGAGTGGCGTGTTTAAATTTGATTTTATTTTTTTTCCCTTAATGTTGTCAAAAAAAATTTGAGGTTTAATGATATATATTGTACAAGGTAGAATTACTTCAAGAAATGGTGTAAATTAAACAAGGGAATTATTTGGACAAAAAAAACTAAAACATATGGTATACTTCATTTGCTCAATTGTATTTGTAATATTTGTTCTTTTATAATATCCAGTGCATTCCTTTGTCCATTTGTTATGATTTATTCGTAAAGACAAATAATATAAGTCATGTATAATCTTGTTTGGTTTGTGTTGACATAAAATCAAAATCTCAGGTTTTTATAATTTTTAATAGATGATTGAGGATATAAGAGATCAAACTTGTTTATTGGGAAGCGTAAATTTAGATGTTGCAATCAAAATAGAATGGAGGGAGATGACATAAAATCCCTAAAACGAAAAAATGAGGATTGTTGATAGAATAAGGATACATGGCACACCATTCGTTGCCAAACACCCAACAATGATTATTTCAATTGGGTTAAGTAAAGTTATAGATGTACACATACTCACCTACTCTGCTTAGGATCCACAAATTTGTTATATACACAATGCATAATTAGGATATACACATATGTAAAAGTATCGGGGTGAGATGGACATGCTCGTGAATATGTTTGACAAGTACTCTGATTTTGCGTCTCATATCTTGTCTCATATATCAATTTTTATCTTAGATTTTATTTCGGGTTTTGGGTCTCAAATATGATCTTAGATTTTTGGCTTTGACTATTAGATTCTAGGCTTGGGGTCTCTAATTTTGGTCTTCGAGGGGAGGGTTATATCTCACTTACTAACCTAATTAACTGATTGATTAACAACAGTGGCTGAAATTAAAAACTCGTTCTCTTCTTAACAATGACAACCTCCAATTATCAGTGCCAAATGTAGAAAATGTTAACATAATAATCCTCACTGAATATTTGGCTATTATAGAATCTTAACTCTAGTGGCCAAAACTTCCAAAATTTTGGCAAACTTTTGCATGATTATGAGCAACTTCAAAGTTCTGAAACCAAAAATCTATCAAAATCACTAGCAATCAGATCTAGCTCAGAATTTGCATAATCTGTCACGTAAATCACTTTTTTTTATAGCTTCAAAGTTTACTTAAGATGTCGATTTTCGAAGAAATGAAGCTAGTCCTTTTGTACAGACACATCAACCTAAGATGATGAGTTATATATGTCCATGCTTCAATGTTGAGATATTAGGGATTCGATAAAAGGAGAAAAGAAAAGGTAAATTGCTTATTTTATCTTCGAATTTGGCTTTCGAATATAAAATATAAATTTCAGGTTTCATATTTAGATTCGACATATAAAAATACGAGCCTCACATAATACCTCCTCCAATCATATAACATATCATTTTTTATCAAATATGTAATTAAAACCTTTTTAGATATACAAAATTTATAATCACGGTATACATAAAATATGATTAGAATATGCACATAAATCAAACATCAATCTCACCAAAAGAAAAAAAAAACATAAACTAAACATCAATTTGTTTCCTAACTAAATTTTTTAAGTCTTAGAATGACCCATTTGCATGCAATGATGCAATACGATGTGAATTTTCTAATAGGTCTAGGTAATACGTCCAAGATGATGTGATTATAAATACTAATAATTGCTACATTATTTTGTGATTGCCTTGTTCTACAAGGACACGATACAGTAGTACTGACAAGTGACAATCATACATCAAATTCCTTTGAATTACTTTGGGTTTTGTTAAAGTTTGAGATGTGACAAACACCACGATGATGCATTGATATTACTAGTAGTATAACGCTCGGGGATATTGTCGGCCAGGCGACTACTCGTGTCCCTATTTTTTCAGAAAATAAAACCAATTTAGTAAAGGTTTTGAGTGTGTGTTAGTCTATTAGAAGTAACATATTATATTATAACTTATTATGTAATAATATTTTTATATATGAAAAGTAATATAACTATTTCATGTTATTATAATACTTTTTATGTCATTATTGGTGTATTTTATATTATTTTGAAACTGTTTAATGTCTTTTGCAAATCTCATCCATGTCATTATTGATATGTTTTATATCATTAGTACATTTTTATATCACTTTTCAACAAACTTGTATCATTTTCCCCACTTCGTTATTTTTTTCAACTCTTTATATACATTATCATTATTAAGAGAAATGATATCATTATCCACTTTTATGTTATCTTTCAGCACACTTGTATAATTTTCCTTATTTCATTACTTACTATTTTCCAACTATTTCATGTCATTTTTAATCTGTTTCATGTAATTTTTTAATATGTTTCATGTCACTATTAGTATGTTCTACATCATTATTTTGAGTTTTATTCCATGACATTTTAAAATCCACTTTCACACTTTCTCCTTTAACCACATGTGAACCCCAATCTCACCCCATGTTTTCTATCTCCTCCTCCATCAACAATCACTCCCACCACCCTTTACCACCAATTGACCCACCTACCCTAACACCACTTGACCCTATCACCACCTTCGCACTGTGGACCCCGCCACCTCCGCCAATAGCAAAGTCATTCTCGTTCTCCTTGGATCTTGTGAAGGCAGAAAAAATCGAATTAGTGGAAAAAAGAAAAGAAAAATTGAAGAAGCAATTGAACTTTGAGTGAAAAGTGAAAATGAAATTGACCAAAAAAAAGAGAAAAAAAAAACAATATCATGTTTCTACATGTTCAAATTTCCATTTACGATTCATCATACGATTTTTTTTGTGCATATACATTTGAAAAAAAGAACAAACGATATAAAAAGTTCAAAGAATAACAGTATTACCATAAAATAATTCCAATTTTATTAACATCCTCTTTCACTATTTCAGGCCTAGAAACCTCTCATTGAATAGACATGACACCACCATCCTTCATCTCCTTGTTGTCTCTTTCTCCTTCACCTTTTTCCCGTTCGACGGCAGCAATTAAGATGATGTCATATTCGCTCCATCCGTCATACGAGAATCCAATAAATTCTATAAGGTTTTAAATGCTCGAATTTGAATTTTTGTGAGAATTTTTTAACTACACTTATACTCCCTCCGTTTCATTTTAATAGTTACACTTTGATATTTTATACTATTCTCACTTTGACCATCATTTGTGATTTATACGCGGATGAAAATATAGTCATGTGGGATCTTGTTAGATTCATCATAACATGTATTTTATTAATATGTACTTTTTATAATTTTTACAAATACAAAACTAAAGATATATGTCCTCAAAGTTTTACATTGACTATGTAGATTAAAATGATACGGAGGAGTATGTGATCAGACTCACTATTCTCCTATATCATATTTAGGTTTCTTATTGCGAGATAGAGTATCTAACAATTCTCATCTTTAGATGATAAAAAGAATCACACACTATTCTGCACTTCTAAAACCAGAGATGGGAAATAAAATGTAAATATATACTTTATACGTACAAACTATCAATTTGATAATCCATTCATCATTGTTTGTTGTTTCACTTATTTTTGTATTCTTAAATGCATATGTTTCATTGTTAATATTTTTAGATTTTAAAAATTACACACGGGAAAATAATCATGAAAGAAAGGAAGACTTAAAATGAAAAAATGACACATAATCCTTCAATAATAACATAGAACCTCTGAAATATGACACATAATCCTTGAATAATGAGAATAAAAAGTCAAAATATGTATATAACTTTTTCTTTATAGTCAAAATACACTTAAAAGTCAAAATATATGTTCTTTAAAAAATTACAACAGTTTTATTTTCACACTTCTTAATATGCAAACTTTCTTGATTGATAATCTAATATCTTAATTATTATTAGTAAAATAATAAAATTTTGTGTTTTAAATTAACATGAAGAAATATTACTAACATTTTATAGAATATCATTTGTATTTATAATATAGTAAGTTTAATTATTTTTCTTAAAGATATGGTAAGATTGAAACAGTTACATGTGCACATAGTTAATTTAATGTATATAGTTTAAGCAAATAATTAATTAAAGGTGGTAATCGAGTAATTCAACTTAGCTTTGGTTTCTGTTTATTCGTAATATAAAGGTCATAATAAAATGTTGAATTTATTGATCGATTTATAAATTGGTTCAAGACTATTTGAGTTAGATCATATTCATATCTACTATCAATTAATCGAATAATAGTCATAATAACATTTTGTCCGATTAAGCTGACTTAATTTTGATTCGGATTTTAATTGGTCATATTTATTGTAAGAGAAATCCACATGTGAGTTTGGTTGGCTACTTCGTCTATTGCTAATGGGTTTGAGGATGGTTCTCACTAGAATTGTATATATACATGGTCATACTTTTCTCTGACAATGATTCTGCATGTAGCTAGGCTGACCTTGTTAAAATTGGTCATATTATTATTATTTATTTTTAAATTTAGATTAAGTAATTTGTATCGTATCATATTTTGCTACGATTATGAAAAAGTAACTTGATCGTTTTATCGAAAATTTGGATGAGTGGCAAAAGAATGGGTTGATATGTGTTGGTCGAAATTCTAAGACAGAGCAGCCTCGACCGGTTCGTACTTGTATGAGTTTATTAAAAAAAACTTAACCACCCTTTTACATGCATATTTTTTTTAAAAAAAATTGGTAAGAAAAACTCTTCTAGGCTACCCTCGCACAGGGCCCCCATTCATAGGCCCATTACAAGTCAGACACCCCCAATCACCTCCCCCCTTAAATTCCAAGCAAATGCTTGGGGGTAGGAATTGAACCCTAAAACCTTACTAGGAAAGATGGAAAAACTCACCACTTGAGCCAACCTCAATTCCTATCCTTTTACATTTTTTTTTGGGTAGGTAAGAAGAAGTGGTCCGAACCCCGCTCGGGTCTTAATAGGCCAACCACTTGAGAGTAAGGGTTGGTAAGGGCAATCCCTACCCTCAAAGCGTATTTAGTGGGGAACTGGGGATTGAACCCCCAACCTTAAGATTGGAAGGGTACTCTCCTTACTACTAGATCAAGTACTACTTGATATTCCTATCCTTTTACATGCAGATAGCTATAGAAATTTTGTCATGAATAGATCTTGTATGAATGCCAAAGTCTTAAATACAGTTGGCCTTGGCCATACCAAATTGTTGCACATATTCCACATTGATATCTACATATCAAAGTTTGTTGCACACTTGCATTACACCTCACTTTGGTCCCCCTTGTGACGTCTTTGTTACCAATCAAAACACAGAAAGCAATTTCAACTTAGCCAATCTATACCTTAGAAGACAGAAGACATTGATGAACAATTCCCTTTATATTTCATTCAATGGACCACTTTGAATAATTACATCTTAGACTTTAGTTTTGATATGGATGGGTGTTATATTAGCCGGTGACATGTGGGTGGTCTGCCAAAAACAGGGAAAAGTTGGAGAAAAGGAGGGTTGCTATAAAGGTATAGACTATAGAGATTAGAGGGTATATGCTTACTTGGAACTTATAAGCACAAAAGAGGACCATAGAATGAGTGGAAGAGTAACTTGCATTATTAGATTCTAAAATGTAGTGTGTTACTTAAGCTTGGAATTCACCAAAAGTTAAAAATCACATGGTTGGCGGTGGAGTGTTTATGGTAAAAATAAAGTGGCAAACAACCTTTTTTTTTGTTTCTTCTCTTTCCTTTAAAACTACTAATGTAGTAATGTATTAGTTTTTAAGATTTTGCCAATTGTTGCTTCCTTAAAGATGAAGGGTTCAACATAGTTTCTAATCATTTAGAGTGGGTCTTCTATGTAACTACAAGCCATTAGGCATTTGCCACGCATTGGTGTTTGAGGGTTTTGAATATATTGAGGTAATTTGGCCAAATATTTTTTATATCTCATGTTTAGTTAATTAGTTAAAGTGTAGTTAAATGGAATTGTTCTTTCTAATTGATGTTAGAAATTTTTAAAATCTTTTTTTGCCTCTTTTTGAATGGAGATGGAGAAACTATTATTAATAAAAGCGTCATACGACATCTATAATAATAACAACATTTTAATATAAAAGATAATCTAAACCACTAATTGATTTTAGATGACTCGACATCGTTAAAACATGATGTAACGGTAACCTGAAATCTGACCCTCATCTTGATATTCTTGATTTTAAGTCATTTAGTACAATTTTTCATATCTTTAAATCGACGCTTCACCAGTTTCACAAATATTCAAGATGAAACTTCCAAATCTATATCTATGAATCCAGACACAAAAAACAAACAAAAAAAAATAGAAATATTCCCTCCATGAAGGAGGTGAGTACAAAACCCACAATGGAAAAAAAGCCATCACACAGATGGGACTTATTGAAACTAGAAACCTAGCGAAATAAGAACAAAGAAAGAAAGAAAAAAGAAAGGAAAGAGGAAGAGGGCACGACGGCCAACAGCGAGGCAACAACTGTCAAGCCCTCCACCACTTGGGATTTTTGCTCGAGTTTTGCTTTCCTCTAGAGGAAGGTTACGTACAAAAATTTTAGAACATATAAGAATATTTTTATTTCTGATATGACATACAAGGACTTAAATTAATGATGTTATACCCTATACTCCTATAATTGGTAAATTGTAAGTTGATATACACATATTTATACTTCTTTTTAGTTGTACTAGATCAGAGAATTTGGCATGCTTAATAGTGCGTAGATATGAGCATGACTATCTTCAATCATTTATTCGTGAAAATAATAGAAGGTAAGAATTTGAAATTTTATATTGAGACGAACTTATCGAGATTCCTACATGACTATTATATTTTAGTACTTCTTCCTTTTTCATTTACTTGCAACATTATTCATTTAAAAGTTGCATATTACTTGTAAAAATATTTTTGGCAATATATCCTCTCTTATTCTCATATATCACATGTTTTTCTAAATCTATTAGTATCTTTCCTATCTCCTATATTCTTCTGGCATGCTCTAATGTTCAAAGTAATTAAAAAAAACAGTTGAAGTACAAGATAGTCAGAGTGAGACATGAATAGAATCAAAAGTCAATATATTTCCAAAAAAAACAAAGGAAGTATAGTGAATGTGAGGGTAAGTGAACCCTCAGAATCATTCATAGTATGAGATAATGCTATAGAGATATTTAAATAAAAACAAAAGCATGACAAACAAAAGAGATAAAAGAGAGTAGGCAGTTAAAAAAGGGTGAAATCGTCTAGTTAAAGTAAGGATTTATTATTATTTTTTTAACTTTTTTTCAACATTATTTCGTGCATTACCACCTTAGATTACTTAACTTGCTAAATAGACACCACTTTAAGTTGTATTCCGGTGCATTTTAAGACTTAGTAAGACCCGCTTGCTGGAAGTTTTGAGAACTCCCTTCCACCTTGCCTCTCCCCTATTTCTCTTTATAACCCAAAATCAACCCACTTTTTTTCCTAATTTATGTGATCTTTAAAATTTTCTCTTATGCAAATCTTAAATTAAAGTATGGTTCACATTTTGCATTTAGATTCGAACCTAAATAGGGAAAAGTTGTGATTTATTGGAGTTGCTAATATGTATGATTTGAGACTAGATGTTGCTAGACTAAAAGCTACTAATTGGGGTGATGGAATAGGAAATATTCTTTGATATATTTTTCTTGTGTAATTATGTAAAGATAGAATTCTATATGATTTAGGATTGTGTACCTATATATTTGTTTAATGAGAATATCCCAAGATAGGGAGAATCACATAATTTTACATGGTATCAAGAGCCTAATCTTTTCCCCTCTCTAAACCCTAAATTTTTCACCTCCTACACTCTTCATCATGGGTGATGCTGCTTTCCCCTTTGTTACCTCTGACGCCACGCCCAACACTCCTTCCCTTGCACCTTCTCCTCCTTCCTTTCACCCTGCTTTTGTTGTAACCAATATCCAGAACTCCATTCCTATGATTCTTGATCAAGAAGAGAGCCACTATGCGGCTTGGGTCGAATATTTCAAAATCCATGTTTGCGCATATAACGCCCTTGATCATCTCAATGCATCAGTTCCTCACCCACCCGAGATTGGCCTTATCACTTGGACTCGCTTGGATGCCATAGTTAAGCAATGGATCTATGATACTATTTACAAGGACCCTGCTCATACCATTATGAAGCCGGGAGCCACGATGGGCGAACTATGGCTACGCTTGGAAGAGATTTAATATGAAAACAAAAATACTAGAGCCATGTATCTAGAGGAACAGTTCACTGCCACCCGTCTTGAGAATTTCCCAACGATGTTGAGTATTGTAAGCAAATTAAACTGCTTGTCGATCAACTTGCTATTGTTGTTAATACTATTTCAGAAAAAAGATGGTCCTTCAACTCGTCTATGGCCTTCCCAAAGGTGAGTATGACACCCTAGCCACCTTGATCCTACAATTAAACCCACTCCCTTCCTTCAACCATGCCCGTTCACAACTATTACTTTAAGAAACCCGCCGAGCCAAATAAGATGAACATACCGAAACGACTTTGCTCGCCACTCAAGCTTCCTCCAATGGGGGCGGCAACACTTGGTAATTTTCCAGCCACCAACCCCATCGTGGTGGCAGTCATCAGAGGGGCGGCAAAAATCAGGGTCATGGTCGTGATGGTTAGCGCATGAGGTAAAGGTCATGGCAGGGGTAGACTGTAACACCCCAAATTACTCGCTTTTAAATAAATAATTTAGTAAATAATATTTGAGTAATTTAGGAGTATTACCGTCACGTGACTAGGACGCTTTCGGCAACCAACTACTAACTAAGCAAAATAACTTGCAGCGGAAGACTTTAACCAAAAATAATAATACTTCTTAATTAATAAAAGTAAATATTGTCTCAATACTCAAAATAAATGAAATACTCTAATCTAGGTGAAGATCCCCTTCCTAGTATGCTCCCATGCACATCCAAAATTCACCTGCAAAACTGCTTATCAAAAAGGTAAACAGGGCAAAGCCAAATAGGAAAAAGGAAATACGCGTCAGTATAAAACTGAGTACGAAATGTACTAAATAAGTAACACAATTGTTATTTCGTAACAATTCTTCGTTTCGAAAACTCCATCATCAATAATTCAAGAATAACGCTTTAAGAATTAACTATTTTCAAACACTTAATAATAATTCAATAATAACTTTTTAAGAACAAACTCTTTCCAAACACTTGAATAATAATTCAAGAATAACCTTTTAAGAACAAACTCTTTCCAAACACTTGAATAATAATTCAAGAATAACCTTTTAAGAACAAACTCTTTCCAAACACTTGAATAATAATTCAAGAATAACCTTTTAAGAACAAACTCTTTCCAAACAACTTGGATTAAAAATAATCCTGAAAACAATTCCTCTTCTTATCTCCCCTTCTATTGCTAAGTGTGCACACCCCCCAAGCTAGTCATCCCATCACGGAGCTATATCAAGGGATAACTATAATTACCAACAAGTGGACTTTGAATCTCTTGATATTAATCAAGCGGAAATAATATATATGACTTGTAAGTCATGAATAAACCTCCTTTCCCCATAAATAACTTTTTGAACATTCAAAGTTCATAAAAACCAATCAACCTTTTCTTGTAAAAGTAATTTAATTTTCCAAAAAGGATAACATAACTTCTATATAAAAATGATGATAAAATCATTCGTTTTTTTCACTTCCAAGAGTGAATAATAAAATATTATAACCATTTCAAACCAAATTTCTAAACCAATCTGTTATTTCCCTAGGAACACTACAAGAGGGGGGGTGAATTGTAAGTGTAGAAATAAACGTAACTTTCTGCGGAAATTAAAACTTAAACGAATAAACAAGCTAAAGGAACACAAGGGATTTTTACGAGGAAAAACTTCTTGGGCCCAACAAGAAGAAACAACCTCGACCACTAGGGATTTTAAACTCAACTCTTTCACTAATTAGGCCAAACAACTTTGTTACAACCTAATTCTAACTCGAGCCACACCTTGAGTTCCTAAACTCAAGTTCCTGAGCCACTGTTCCCTTAACAGTAGTTCCTCTCAACTTCACTCGAAGTTATCTCACTCATACAAGCTTCACTCAAAGCTTCTCTCTTACAGAACTTCACTCAAAGTTCCCTTACCCCAAAACCAAAATACAATTGATCGAAATAAGCTTAGTGGAATTAGAGTAAGAAAGCAAAGAACAAATGGCTATTATGAGAGAATGAAGGCACTGACACTTAATTAGTTAAACTCACTTAATTACTTAGTCAGACACACTTTGGAACTCATTTAGACTTCAATATTTATAGTGATAATCACAAAGAACGTGGGAGTAAAACTCGATTACATGTTAAGTCCATTAACCCATGATTTTCCTTCCCCTAAGGAACACGTTTCTCATCATGTCCCATGATCCCATGATCTCAATATGAACGTGGATATATTTTAGCCACAACTCCTAAGTAATAGGAGTTCCTTGAGCTTTATCCGAAAATCAGTTAGTTATAAAAACAATTTATCATTTAAAACTGAATTTTTAATCTTTAAGAAAATAATATCTTTTAAAAAATTCTTTATAAAACCGGATAATTATTTTCTTAATTTTCCGAAAAAACAAATCTTTTCCTTAAACAGATTTTCTATTTAAAACTGATTTTATCATTAAATTGATTTAATTTAGATAAAACTAATTTCCTATTATTTAGGCATGACTTACTCAACTTCATAATTGTACCGTTATACTTTTGCATGCCTAAGTCTAGTTCCTTTTATAAACCAAGTTCCTTTAACAGATTCGTTTAGTGCCACTTAGTTTGTTCCTTAGAAAGGAACAAACTCTCATTCTCAAATAAAACTGTCACTGTTCCTTAACATCAATTATTTATGCTAATGCTTGGACCTCTCCTATATTAAGCAAAACAGGTCATAAATGCTATCTTTTTCTTTGATGATTATACTCATTTTACTTGGGTTTTTTCTCTAAAATATAGATCTCAAGTGTTCTCCACTTTCCTTCAATTTCGTAGCTATGTTAAAACCCAATTTGAACGTGAAGTTAAAACTTTTCAGTGTGATAATGGTCGTGAGTTTGATAATGCTCATTTCCATAACTTTAGTGCTTAACATGGTCTCATATTTCATTTTTCTTGCCCATACACATCTTCTCAAAATGGCAAAGCCGAACGAATGATACACACCATTAAGAATATCATTCGCACTCTCATCCATGCTCATATTCCTCCATCCTTTTGGGATCATGCTCTCGATATGGCCGCCTATCTTATCAATATCCTCCCCATAGCCACTCTTCAAAATCGCACACCCATGGCAACTATATTTCTCAAGACTCCTTCTTATGATCTCATTCGAGTTTTTGGATGCCTATGCTATCCTAATCTCTCCTCCACCACCTGACACAAACTTGCTCCACGTTATACCATGTGTGTTTTGAGGTTTTCCTACTAGTCATCGTAAATAAAAATGGTATGATATCTCTTCTCACAAAATCATCATTTCTCGTCACATTATTTTTCTGGAGAACGAATTCCCTTTCCTTAATCTAGCCTCATTTCAAGAAAATGATTGCAATTTCCTCCAAGAAACTGATCCACATCCTTTTCTTCCTCAAATCCTCGCGCATGCCCCAACTGACCCGCGGCCTCTTCTCCTCAAATGGGCCAGCCCACACCTCAGCCTACCCGTGCTACTCATCTTTATTTGGGCCCAACACCTAACTCCTCCCCACGCTGCTCTCTTGTGTCGCCCAGGTCTTCCCTACAAGCCCACAACCTTCCTTTTTAGGCCCAAACGCTCCCCCTTCTCTCAGCCTTCTCCTGCCATCTGTTTTGGGCCCGACTCCCCCAGCCCAGCGACTCATTTACCATCCCTCACATATCAGCCCACCCAGCAGCGCATGGCTACTCGCGCCAGCAACATCATCTTCAAACCCAAAACCATTTTCACCCTCACTGCCCAAACCCCCTCCCTTGTCCGTATCCCCCTTCCAAAAAATCTCAAACTTGCCTTCCTAGACCTAAATTGAAATATGGTTATGACTGACGAGTATAATGCTTTTATTGCTCAATATACTTGGGATCTTGTATCGCATCATTCTGCAGGGGGTGAATATTATTCGATGTATGTGGTTATTTAAACATAAGTATAGGGAGAATGGTTCTTTGGAGCATCATAAGGCTCAGCTTATTGTTAATGGCAAGTCACAACAGGTTGGCATTGATTGTGATGAAACTTTTAGCCTGATTGTTAAACCTACCACAATTCGCACTATTCTTAGTATTAGCCGATTCATCAATTGTATGTTAAAAATGCATTTCTTCATGGGCACCTTCAAGAAACAATTTACATGCATCAACGTCCTGGTTTTGTCAATCGTGCTACTCCGGATTATGTCTGTCTTCTTCAAAAATCTCTATATGGCCTTAAACAGGCACCCCGGGCTTGGTATCAGCGATTTGCCTCTTATCTTCAGTAGATTGGTTTTATCTATTTCTTAGAGTGATAATTCTCTCTTCATCTATCGTCATGGCCCTGACACAACTTACTTATTACTCTATGTGGATGACATTGTTCTCACAGCTTTTCTATATCACCTAAATCCACTTTGATTGCACTTCTTCAGTCAGAATTCTCTACGACTGATTTGGGTAAGTTGAGTTACTTTTTTGGGGATTTCTATCACTTGCACACCTCAGAGTATGTTCTTATGTCAGAAAAAGTATGCTGAAGAAATTGTTCACAGAGCTAAGATGTCAAATTTCAATCCCATTGTTAGTCCTGTTGACTCAAAATCTAAACTTGGCGCTGATGATGGTGCTACTGTTCTTGATCCTTCATTATATTGCAGTCTTGCCAAGGAATTACAGTACCTCACATTCACCCGACCACATATTGCTTATATGATTTAACAATGTTGCTTATTTATGCATGATCCTCGCGAACCCCATTTTGATCCTATGAAGCGCATCATCCACTATGTTAAGTATACCGTTGATCACGGCCTACATCTCTATCCATCTTCACCAGACCACTTGATTACCTACACGGACGCCGATTGGGGCGGCTGCCCAGATACTCGTAAGCTTATCTCATTGTCTTCCAAAAGCCATGCTACACTATCTCGCTCTAAAGTTGAAGCTGAATATCGCGGCGTTGCTAATGTTGTCGCTGAGACATGTTGGGTTCGCAATCTTCTCACTGAGCTCCATTATCCTCTTCGTAAGGTCACTCTTGTTTATTGTGATAATGTATCTGTCATTTATCTCTCTAGCAATCCTATTCAACATCAACGCACCAAACATGTTGAGTTGGACATTCACTTTGTTCGCAAAAAGGTTGCTTTGGGTCATGTTCGAGTTCTACATATTCCTTCAGCATATCAGTATGCTGACATTTTCACAAAAGGTCTTCTGCGACAACTCTTGGACTTCAGATCCATTCTAAGCGTTCGCCCTCCTCCCGCTTCAACTGCCGGGGGGGGGGGGGGTTGAATGTGTGATAGAATAAGAAATATTTTTTGATGTATTTTTCTTGTGTAATTATGTAAAGATAGAATTCTCTATGATTTAGGATTGTATGCCTAAATATATTATTTAATGAGAATATCCCAAGATAGGGAGAATTACATAAATTCTACGTGGGGCTTATTTCATTTTTTGTTTAATTTGAAATATTAGGGATAAATTAACAAAATCACTATTATCCCGAGCTCTTTAATTGTTTTTATTGACATTTTTGTTTCACCTTTCATTCATCTACTCAAACTAATTCACCTTATATGCATGTAAATTCTGGTCATTTGTTGTTTTTGCCTAATTTGAGTTTGAAAACAACATTGGTATTTGCACAAGTCCCTACTTACTCCCTTCATTTATTTTTAATTGCTACATTGTGTTTTGCACAAGATTTTAGATAATGTCACTTTTAAACTTTTTGGAGGGTACTTTTGGGCCCATTTAATATAAAATAAGGGGAAAAAGTGAAGAAATAGTATTTTTTGGTAGAAAAAGTAAAAAAAAATATTATTACTTTTTGGTGGGCGAAGTACTCCCAACAAGAAAAGGTTAAACTATATAGCAAATAAAAATAAATAACTATTTAAGGAAAATGTAGCAATTTAAAAAAAACGATGGAATGCTGCAAAAGTTTGGCTAAAGCAAGAGACAAAATTGACACTTAAGAAAGAGATTGAGTAGGTGAATACGTGAAGTAGAGGAGCCATAGTGAGAAAATCTATGTAAATTTATGATTATGAGTAAGGGTGTTCATAAAAAATTGAAACCGAAAAATCGGTCTAAATGGGTGATACCGATAAAAAGAATATTTTAACGGTCAATGTTACCGAATCGATAAAAAGTAATGGTTAACCGGTACTAGAGATGGCAATGGATCTTGGATCCGTCCCAGATCCGTGGATCCAGATCTGTTTTGAAGGATCTTGATCTTAGCATTTTGGACCCTGCGGATCTGGGTCGGATCCGGGGCCCACAAAAAAAATACGGATCTGGATCTTATGGAGAGGATCCAGATCCGACCCGTAGATTCGTTTTTGTAGTTTGAATATTTTAATTTTTAATCAGTAACTTAAGGCTACTGTTCATCTCATTCTCATACAAGATTGAATATTTTAAATGTTGGGATGTTGTTATACTGTAGTTTGGTGAATGTTATAATAATTATATCATATAGTGATAAAATATTGGCAATTGTTTGTACAACTTTTTGGGGAAACAGTCAGATCCAGATCCAGAGCCAGATCCTAGAACCGTGGATCTAGTAGATCCGGATCTGGGTATTGCCTTTTGAGATCCGTAGGATCCGGTCCGAATCTGGGTCCAGGCTCGAAAAAGGATCCGGATCTGGCACCACCAAGAACCGATCCAGATCCGGTCTGTTGCCATCGCTAACCGGTACGGTTAAAATTATGATTTTTTAAGTGAACGGTTAACTGAAACAATGAAATTTTTTTTTCCAATTTAAATATTGTAAAACATGTCCAATTACATTAATTCTAATATTTATTACTAAGTTAAACAATTAGAGGAAGTATGTGATTATTTGGAAACTCTTATACTACTATAAACACTATAATTAGGAAATGGAGTGAATTCATAGTGTTAGTTATATTTTATAGTGGATTTATCATCCACTTGATAATGAATTTTATATTAGAGTATATATAATATTAAAATATATGCACAAGAAAAATAAAAAATATGTATGTACATTAAGTAAAATATAATAGTGTAACTTAAATACCGGTTAATGTTTAACCTGTACCAAAAATACGATTAACCGCTTAAGCGTTAACCGGTCTAGACGGTTGCGATTTGGTTAACCACCCATGAACACCCCTATTTATGAGATGATATTACATGTAGTCTTGTAGATTGGTGAAGATAAATTGAAGAGAGTGAAAATAAGACAGAAAATTAGTTAGGGAAAAGGAAAAGAGAAATCGGGGAGCGAGAAGGTTGAAAATGATGGAAACAATACATTTGAAAAGTTGGCTCTACTAGGTCTTAATATCCACCTAAAACAAGTTAAGGTGGTTTTTTTAGTAAATTAAAATAACATAAGATTATAAAATTTAAAGAATAACTCAAGAATCATTCATCTTAGAACTTTATATTTGAAGAAAGGATAGAGTAAACATGTCGAATAGGTCAGGCGGGCGGGTTTCAAGTTCAGTAAATACGAATCGGATGTATGGATCATATCAAATATGGGTTCAGTTATACGGGTTGTGAGTCGGGTTAGGGTCGAAATATAGGTCAACGTCTCCTTTATATTAACTTTTTATTTTTTCATATAAAATGATTATTTTTTATTTATATAGCTATTATTTCATTTTTAATATGGTATAACAATCATATTAGATAAATATCTATAATTTAAACCAACAAATTTGATAAAATTTAGATCAATAATAATACTATAAATGATGTTGTATCATAGCAAATCCAATTAAGATACTGAATTTGATGCGAAAGTAGACACTTGTTTCATGTGTGTGTATATATTATTAATTTTGATTATCCGTTAGTTATATTATTTAAAATAGTATGCTTCCTGCGTTTTGTTTTAAATGAAACGTTTGCTTTTTCACGCAGCCCAACGCGCTTCTTTAATCATTAATATCTTTAGTTATGAACACGTAAAAAATATAAAAAAGCTATAATTTGATAGCATGTATCGAGATGAATCTAACAAGATCCCACTTGACTATGTTTTTCTTTATATAAAGCAATAAATTGGAGTCAAAATTGATCAATGAATAGTATTATTTCACCCAATTTTTCATTAAAACAGAACATAGGAAGTATTTAAATGTAAAAATATTACTTTGTAAAATTTTGTTTAAATTTTGGATCAATCGGGTTCAACCCTAACCTTAATGTGAAATATTTGGATTAAACGAGCTCGAGTCGAAGAATCTTATTCAAAACTCAAATCGGATTATCGAATCAGGTTTTTTTTAAAAGTTTAATCAGCTACCTTTTATCATAACAATGATGATTTTGTAAAAAAAAGTTTCACATTTCAATAAAAGTTTAATTTGAAATTGAATCCGATGGTTATGTAGCTATTTAAAAGTATTGATATTCCACTATGTAAATTCACATGTGCCATCTTCGGAATGATTTATGTTTGATTTTGAACAATTAGAGTGGGAAGGCAGCATAATGAAAAGGCAAAGTGGGGGAAGAAAAACAATAAGAGCATATATGGACAAATAACAAATCAACTAGAATCACTTTTTTTTTTCTTTTTCAAAAAATGATAGTAGTATATAGTAGCTTGGTAGCTGGGAACTTTTTATTTATTATAATTTGTTTAAAGAGACGTAGATGGGAACTCTGATATGAATGTATAATGCATATGAATTATGATTAAGATTTCAAGATGCACCGACTCCTTTGTAGTCCACTCCTACCAAGTATCAACCTCTCACACAATGACAAAAAAAAACTTGTATTTTCCTATAGATTTTAGATTTGATAAGTTACATACTAAGAACATATTTTGTCTACTCCCTCCAATTGTCAACAAGTATAGCTCTTGTTAAATTGGCATGAGTTAGAAATTACTTTTATGAGTTATAAGTCTCACTTAGATTCTGTTTTGTGGATTTATTTTTAGTTGAGCTCATTTCATACACTCTCTTATGTTCAGTTCATTTTAGTTCACTTTCTTGTAGTTCAGTTCTCTAAAAGAACGAGGTGGTATGCTAAAATTAGTTTCCTTTACCTTTCTTTTTTTGATATTGGCTAAAAGAAACAAATCTAAGCAGGTGTAACTGTAGAGTAACAAATTAAGTTCTCTCAGTAAATCTTTGCCACATTATGCGCCTGAAGAGCATTAATGATTACCACATTACAAACATTACAAGATGCAACCAGTGAGAGTAGACCTTAGTGCCTAAATTTACTCGATAGTCTAGAGAACTTCAATAGATCCCTAGGTGAGCGTGAAAGAGGTAAACAAAGTGTCGATCTTAGGATAAAAAAAATCTAGAGGTTATGCAATAGTAATTGTTAGTCGAGTACAAACACTTGAGCAACTACAAGAGGGGGGTGAATTGTAGTTGGGGAGATTTTCTATTTTTTTGCGGAAATAAAAATTCTTTATCTTAGAAAGAGATAAATGCATAAACTTGAAAGAGATAATAACACGGGAATTTTTACAAGGAAAACTTCCTAGGCCCAATAGGAAGAAAAACCTTGACCACGAGGGATTTTGACTCAATTCTCTTTAATAAACTTTAGGCCAAAAGACTCTCTTTTGTACAACCTAAACTTGGACCTTCTCTGTTCCTTTAGGAACTTGTTCCCAGTCACCTTGTTCCCCCTGAACAAGTGACTTTCTCTCTTGACTTCACTAGAAGTCTTTCTTTCTCTCACTTTTCTTTCTCTTTCACTTTTTCTCGAAATGATTACAGATTTTGTCACACAACCTAATCTCTAATACAGTGTATAATAATGAAAGAAGAGATAGAACCGAAAAACACTTTCACTCAAAATATTACAATAAAATTCTGAAAGCTTAATCTTAAGTTTGTTACACACAACTATTTGTAGATAACAATTTTTCCCATGATCTTCTCCACGAACATAGTGGAGCTGAATTTCAGCCTCACTTCTTCCACGTTCTAGCTGTTGGCAAATCAGTTGGGAGCTATGCGATGGTTCCGAAACTTCAGCCATTATCACACGCCTTTGAAGTAGGCGTGCTGTTGTGGGTTGTTGTAGTTCCTAAAATCTAGGAACTACTTCAACAACCCTCCTTTTTAGGTGCTGCCAGTTTGTACCTTCGAAAGCTTCTCATCAAATAACCGTTTTAATTTGCTGCGCACAAACTAACTTCCAAGAGCATTATGGAATCACATAATTTCACAATATTTACGTCCATAATATAAATCATTTGTAACAAACACAAATAAAGTTAACAACTTAATTTTTGATTAACCTCCTAATCAATTCTCCATAAGTTATTAAACATAATATTTGTGATATTAAATAATAATAAACCTAAGAAAAAAATAACAAACCTAAATTATAATGTAAATAAAACAAAAACAACTAAACCTAATAACATGAAATAAAAGAGATAAATCTAATAACACACGAAATAAAAGAAACTAAGTTAAGCAAAGATAATCTTTTATCATCATCAAAATAGTGAAACAACAGTAATTTTTCAGGTGGATGAAAGAAGCCTAGGTGTTTGGTTACTAGCGCTTGTAAATAGGTGGTGTTTTATTAGTATTGCGAAAATTTACATTAAATAAAAACCGAAATTACAACCAAACATGAAAAAATAGGTCATGTTGTTCCTACGCTTTATCAATTTGTCGAAAAATCATAGTGGGTATTGTTAGGGGAGTTTATGGGTGGTTAACCATCCCGAAATAACATTTCACTTCGGTAATCAAAAGTTTTTCGGTTCGCTCTTTTTTGCGAACTGTAACCGTCTAGACCGGTTAACCGTTTTTTCGGTATGAGTTTTCGGTTAACCATTAACTGTTATTTAAGTTACACTATTATGTTTTACTTAATGTACATATATATTTTCAATTTTTTTGTGCATATATTTTAATACTATATATACTTTAATATAAAATGTATTATAAAGTGGATAATAAATTCATTAGAAAACATAACTAACACTAAGAATTCACCCCATTTTCTAATTATAGTGTTTATATTAGTAATAGAGTTTTCAAATAATTACATACTTCCTCTAATTGTTGTAATTTAGCAACAAATATTACAATTAATGTAATTGTTTGAAAATGTTTTACAGCAATTAAATAGAGAAAAAAATATCTTGGTATTTCGGCTAACCGTTCATTCAAATATTATAACCGTAACCATAGCGTTTAACCGTTACATTTATCGATTCGGTAACCGTTTGTTAAAACTTTTTTTGTCGGTACGGTAACCAACCATTTAGACTGATTTGTTTTGGCATTTCGGTACGATTTCTCGATTTTTATGAATACCCTTAGGTATTGTGTCAATATTTTGAAAGATAGCATTGTTATATAGTTATATGAGTTCCAAAGCCTCCAAAGTATTGCTGAAAAGTAGGTGAAATACTACCTCTGTTTTTTTTTTTTTACTTGCTACATTGTTGTGGTACTATTTTCAAGATGTTATTTAACTCTTAATATCTCTTATTTCGTTTATGTAAAAATTATAAAATTTTGATATTATGAATCTACACGTCGAGACGAATCTAACAAGAACACAAATGACTATATTTAATACTTTTACATATAAACTAATCAAAATAATCGGTAAAAGTTAGTGGCTTCGTTCCCAAAGCAACAATGTAGCAAGTAAAAAATCGGAGAGAGTAATATGTTTTTTTAATTGCTACATATCCTTAGATGGTTGTTTCTTTTAAGTGATACATTGTTTAAACCTTTCGTATTCAGGGTATTTGGTCCACCAAAAAGTAATACTATTATATTTTTTTCTCTTTTTTCACCAAAAGTACTATTTTTTCATTTTCCCCATTATTTTATATTAAATAGGTCAAAAAGTACCCTTCATAAAACCTGAAAATGACACTGCCAAAACTCTTGTGCATAATACAATGTAGCAATTATAAAGAAATAGAGGGAAAACTATTGACGCCATCCTCGATATGATAAAGGAGGTTACAATGTTGAATAGTAAAATATTTAAAAGTATTAGTGTAATATTGTATGTACACAGGATAGAAAGTAATCATATTCGTATTAGGTCTAGATTATAACCCTATGTGTGTGTGTGTGTGTGTGTGTGTGTGTGTGTGTGTGTTGTGTGTGTGTGTGTGTGTGTGTGTGTGTGTGTGTGTGTGTGTGTGTGTGAGAGTGATGACTGGGTTAACCTAATCAGGCTAGCACAGTTATTCTCCACACTTGTACATGGTATCAGAGCCTAGGTTAACCTAACTTTTTTGTTCTCCTCCATGTTTTCTTCCTTCGGCCTTCCGTCCACCACTATGGACGTTGTTGTTGCCTCGTCATCCACGTCGCAGCCCACGCGTGACTCCCTTGCTTCGACAAGTATGCTGGCCTCCATGACTTATGCTACTGGGTTCACCACCACCCAGCCCACCGTATCCGCCTCCCTCTTTGGCGCGTCTCAGCCACAGGTCACGGCGCAAGTCAGCACCCTCAACGTGTGTCACCCCGTTTTCCACCGAGTTTCCACCACCCGATTTTGCAGCCCTCTTATATGGGTGCTTCCCATAGTTTCGACCGCTACTAGTGTTTCGTCGCCGGCTTTTAGCCTCGCATAGTTGTCTGTGCCTAATTTCACTAATCTGGTAACCATTACTCTCTCTTCTCTTGAAGATTATATTTCATAGAAAACACAAATTACTTGCTTGCTTCTTTCCCATCAATTGCTTGGTATAGTCGATGACTATTTTTCGTATGTTTTAAGCCGGTTTTGCAAAGACTATATATAGGGTTTTAATAATTTCTGATTGGATCATCTTATTTTCTTCGTTTTTTTAGGTTTAAACACTTAGTTTTTCTCTCTAGTTTTTTGTTAACTCTTTGCTTGGGAAGATTATAAAGATCATCGATTTCACTTCAATTGTTCTAATCATTCGGTATTTTTTCTACTTGATCTGTTTAGATAAATTATTCTATATATTTTCATTATGTTTATTGTGTCCTTCAATATCATGAGTGAGTAGTCTTTTTCTAGGGTTTAGTGAGAAAAGTCATCTTTATACCTATTTAGTTATGGTTTAAAAGGTTTTCGATGTTTGGATTGAATTAGAGTTAGTTCTTATTATTCTGTTATAATTGTTTAATTCATGAAATTGTGTAATATAATGGGTTATAATTAATTTAGCTAATAAGAGTTAGAATTGAAATATCGTACTCATTAGAGGCTTGTTACAATTGGTAGATCTGATTATGTTGAACGATCATAAAAAGATATATCATAAAGATAACCCAAAATATTGTAAAATTGTAAAATTTCATATAAAAATGATATATGAAATGCAAAAAGAAAAAATCACAAGAATATATATTACTGCTAAATAACTAATAAAAATTGAGATTTTTTTATTTGAATATTAACTAAAATAAATTATGCAAAAAGATAACCAAGTCGGCTCAATACCCAAACCATAACCAATTTTTTATTCCTTGAATTCGATCACCAGATTAGACCGACTCAAGTTTCAGTTTGAAACTATAGGAACCGATTCCAACCAAATTCGAGACCAATTATAAATGTTTCAATCAAGTATCCAGTCCTTATCCCTAAATTCTTGCAAAATTCAAGTCCTTATTACTACATTTAACTCACTATTTATTAGTCTCACTGTTATAATTTTTTTAAAAAAACATCACTTATCCGTAAAAAAACAATAAAAAATCATTATCGTACCAAGTTTCCATGTTAATAAAACATCTACTCTCTCTCTTCACTCTCCAGTCTATACAGTGTTTGCTGGTCTGTTCGTCATCTAGCACCAATTTCAGATACCCAACTCTTCACTTTCTCTCTCCTCTCTTCCCCACCACTTTCTTTTAAAATTACTCTTTACTCTTCTCCTTTGTAAATTTTTTAAACAACCACAAAATCCAACCTTTAATTATTAAATAAACTAAAATAAAAACACTGTACTACATTTTTAGTAGTAAAACCAAACAAAACCACATGTACTTGAGCTCTCCCACAAGATCTGTACTCCCTCATCTTCTCTTAACCTTGGAGTTTTTCTGACAAACTTCTCCAGCAAAACCCAGGTTTTCTTTTTTCCTCCTTTTATATTAATGTACCCTAAAATGTTTTATCTGTTTTTTTTTATAATAAAGTTTAGTTTTTTTGGGTTCATAAATGATTTTAGCAAAATACCCTGCTTTGATTTTGAATTATTAGCAGCATTTCCTTTCTGGGTATTTGTGTTTTGCTAGATCTGGGTTTTAATTGATCTTAAATTAGGTTCTTTGAAGTTCATCTTTGAGCTGCTGTTGTTGCTAATTTTGGAGTGTTATGGGTGAAAAAAAGCAAAGTTTTTGAGAATAACTGGTTGATTACTTTATACCCATTTCAGGTTTTGAGGCGTTGAAATCTGAAGTTTTGGTGAATCATTTAAAAATGGAGTCTGAAATTGCAGCTGATGCATTACTAGATTATGTTACATTTCAAATTTTGCCAGAAAACAGGTCAGATTTTCTGCCCCCACTTCTTATGTTAATTGTTTGTTTAGTTGTTTTAAAGCTTTTGCATATGCTTAATTGGGTTTGTTTAATTAGTGTTTTTCATTTCAATATTTGTTTTTTGGGGTTGTAATGATATGGTTCAAGATTCTGGGTAGTGGGGTCATTGAGTTTTAGAATAGTTATTCTTTTGGGTCTTCTTCAAGCTTTATGATCTGGAATTCAAACTGTCAATCAAATGTTTGTCTTTGGTTTGATTTCTAAATATGGAAAAATCTGTTGTTGCACAAGAATGGTTTATGTGTCGGCAGTTGACCCTGTTCTTTTATTCAAGTGACATCTTTCTATTCTTGTGAATCTCAATCTGAATTGGGTGCAAGGGTACAAGCAAATTCTACTTGAATCTTAGCAATCTGCAAGCTAAAAAGTTCTCATTCAATGTTTCCGAACTGCGAAAGCGATTTTCAATTTCAATAGTGTAGGATGTTGTGAGTTTGATGGTACAAAGTGTGCACATGAGTCATGAGTTTTATTCATACATCTAGATCTTGTCATCTGCTTCAATGGTGAACAGGGAGGATATTTTCTACTGTTTCTTCATGCCATTTCTTCACTCTTAAGTCTTAAGTGTGATGTCATTAACTTGACACATTTTGGTGCTTTTTTTATTATCTTTTTGATCCGATGTTGACTTGCACATCTGAAATTCCGGGTCAGATGATTGACTTTTACATTTTATATTTGATATAAATGATCATAATCATGAAGTAGAATATACAATTATGTATGTCATCATCTACTTACTGTTTAGCTTTTACGGCTCGTTCAATGTAAGATGTTTGTAGCAGAGGGTTTTGCATGTTGTAAATCTAAGCTCTAACTAGAAGTATCTGAATATAAAAAAAAACCATTTCTTTCATTTCAGATATGGCGCATGCATATGTAGTGAGGAGAAAGAGGAAATGGTTGGGGATGGTCCTCTTGAGCAGCTCTTGGAACATGTACCCTACATAAAGGATCAAATCGTTAAAGGATCCTGTGATAACTTCAAATTAGAGTTACCCAATCCCACTGGTGACAACGGATGGTTCACAAAAGCCACGTTAACGAGGTCTTGATCTATGGAGTTGTTTTTTTTCTCTTACTCTTTACTGAGGGCTTTGTTTAAGTAACTTATGCGCGTGCAGGTTTCTTCATGTGATTGGTTCCCCAGATGCACTTAATAAGTCAATTGCTGTCAGTAACGAGATGTCCCAGCTGGAGGAAACGAGAAAGTTTCATCTTTCATTACATACCCAGGTATATGATATGTCACAACTCACTCCTTCAGATTTTCCCTTTTGGTATCACTTGATTCTGATACTAACTTGCTGCAAACGGCAAAATGGATGTGTGCTGGTTGGCTACAGGGCGATAGGAGTGCGTCATCAGATAACTCAAAGTAATTAGTCTCAATTTCTAGTTTCTTTTAATAATATATCTTTCCTCATTTGAGTCTTTGGACATTTCGCTTGGAGCACATTCACTGAACCATAGGTGTGAATGCAACTGCTAGGGATGAGTTAGTTCGGGCGATGGACTCCAGAATTGCAGCGTTGACAGAAGAACTGGTTTCAAATTTCAACGTAGCAGCTGGAGCTGCATTCTCCACTCGTGAGATGATTGATCTCCAAGGATTTTGTCAACACTTTGGTGATGTAGATGTCAGGTATATAGCATTAACCTATTTGTAGGTTCTATTTTTTGCCTCTACAATGTAGATTAATACAAATATCTGATTTCCTTTTTACTTTGTTTATAACCGTGTATGTTCAGAAATTTACTGTTGAAGTTGTCAGAAAGGAGTCCTAAAGGTCAGACCATTGTCTCTGAGAACAAAAAGAAGTCTCCTGTACCATTTGTGTCAAAAAGTGACTTTGTAAACAAGATTAGTGGAAATATCCATATATCGGGACAATCAAATTCACTGAAACCTGTACAATACAATGCATCGCCAGCAAAAGCTGCTGAGATTGAGAGGCAAAGCTCGGCAGGAAGTGATGACTCATCCTTCTCAAGTGAGGATGATCAGCCATCTGCTGTTGAAAGAAGCCGAACTCTTGTAAGATCCGCTTCTCCACGGCGATCTGCATCTCCAATGCGAAAGATCCAAATAGGTAGGTCGGGATCTCGTCGGACTCCTGCCCTTACTATTAAAAGCCTTCCACATTTTCCTGCCAGAGAGAGAATTTCGTCTTACAGGGATTCAGGCAATGATGGTACATCGGAAGAGCATGGGGAACCTAACAAAAAGACAGAGATCAATGTGACTAGGATGAGTGTCCAAGATGCTATCAGTCTGTTTGAAAGCAGACAGCGAGATCAAACAGTTGAGAGTCAGAAAAAGTCTGCAATGGATAATTCTACAAACACAAACAAGGCGGTGTTAAGGAGATGGAGTTCTGGGATGAGCGAGTCTCAAAAGTCCATGACTCAGAACACAATGGAGTATACAACTTCAGAGAATAATGCTGAAGAAGAGGATGCTCAAAGAAGGGAAGAAATAAATCTGGATACATTTCCTCCCGAAATTCAGGAGTTGGAGGAGACTATGAAAGTTAATATGGAATTAGAGGAAAGCAAAAGTATTGCAGTAAACCCAAGTGAAGATGAGGGTCCATTGAGTCAGACGGAGGAGACGTGTGAAAAATTAGATTCTGCTGAATGGAACAGAAAAAAAGAAGAAGAATTGAACAAGATGCTGATGAAATTTGCAGAGTATAATAACCTCAGCAATCAAAAGAACACAGAGCCCGATAACAACAAAATCCGTGTTCCTAGCTTGGGGCAAAGTGTTGGACTTAATGGTCACCGAAAGGAGAAGAAAGATGAAAAACTGACCGGGGAGAAGTCTGGAAAGAGAGTAGAAAAACAGTCTGGCATCAAAACAAAGCAAAGAGTTCCAGATAAGCCTAAGCCAGAAAATTCTTCTGCTAGGGCTACTGATATAGGAAAGAAACTCCCTGCAAGCAGAACTCCAAATATCAACAAAAATGCGCCCGTCTCTTTGAACTCCAAAAAGGAATCACCGAAACCGGTTGTGCAGAAGAAGGTCCCATCTAAATATTCTCCCCTGCCTGCCACTAGGAAATCATGGCCATCAACACCTTCCCCAAGAACCACAGGGGCTTTGCCAACTAAAAGTCCAACAGTAACACCCTCTTCAGTTACATCAGTATCTCGTCAAAAATCTCAATCTGTAACACCTCGTCAGAAACCCCAATCACCTGTGCCAGTTTCACGGCCTATCCCCAAGTTAGAAAAACCCCAGCCACAGCAGAAAGATTTTAAAAAGCAACAGCTTGATACGAAAAAGAATTTGAAGAAAGTGGATGACAGTAAAACCAGCGCGGTGCCGAAACGTGGTAAAACATCAAAGATAAAACCATCGGTGGTTCCTGAAAAGGCTGCTGCTGCTGCTGCTGTGAGTCCAGCAAAAGCAGTTGTTCGTAAGAAGGTGACAAAGAAGAGTAGTGTGGTACCACTTGAGGTGAAGTCATCTGTTCGCAAGGTCTCAGAAAAAAGCCCCGCAAGAAGTCCTGCTAGTCAAAAGAGAGAGATCCCTCAAGTGGATGAAACTTTGAGCAAATCTGAAGATCCTGTTAATGATGAAGAGAATGTTGAGACTGTTACTTCAGATACAATTCATTTGGTAATGCCTCAAGAATTGGAAACCCAGAATGATCATCTTGAACTAAAAGGAGAATCAGAAACTAAAAATCCTGAAAATGGTGATGGAACAGAGTTTTCCTTTGAAGCCCCTGCTCAAGGTGATGGTGAGAGAATATTGGAGTCGCCAGCAAAGATTCAGATTCAGCTGGCACAAGAGTCACTAATATCACCAGCTGCTTGGGTGGAAAGCGATCCGCAAGACACAACTGTTCCAATTGGTAACAGCTCCGACTCATCTTTGGCAAATCTTGATGAAGTGCCCTTACCTGGAACGAGAGTACGTCATTCACTATCGCAGATGCTACTAGAAGAAACCAGTGAACCTGATATAATTGAGTGGGGAAATGCTGAACATCCGCCTTCCATGGTTTATCAGAAAGATGCTCCGAAAGGCTTTAAGAGACTTCTGAAGTTTGCTCGAAAGAATAAAGAAACTAATGGAGCTACTTGGGCAAGCCCGTATACTTCTGAAGGAGAGGATGATGGCGATGAATATAGAAACCTTGGTAAGAGAAACTCAGACAATTTGCTGAAGGTTGCTCTTCATTCAAACTATGCAGAAGGTTTTCTGTCTGATTCTGAACCGCAATCTGGTACGTCTGCTTCTCTTCACTTAGATTATTTCCCAGTTTAAACTATAACAGCTTACGTTTGACAACATAGCCCAGCATTTTTCCGTTTCATGAAAACTTCACTGTTAGAAATGACAAATATTGTTCTTGTATGTAGCACGATCGAACGCAAGCAACAGCTCTGCTAGAAGTTCAAATAAGTTCCAAGATGGCCACGCATCTTCTAAAGGTCAGTATTATACTAAAAACAGTCGCTTCTTTCTGAAACTGCCTAACATTTTTTTAGTAATTTGTGTCTACTGTTATTTTTCAGGTGCACGATCTTTCTTCTCTCTGTCAGCATTCCGCGGCAAAAATTGAGACTGCCTTGTGAACGTCAGGGAGATGCCTAATTTTTGGGATAATAATTCATTGTGTGGTTTGCTCCCTTTTGTATGCTAAATATTTTCCTTGTGCAGTTTATTAATTTGTATCAAGCAATGCAGTGTAATGTTATTATTCAATGGCATTCTTCGGTGATCTGGATGATCCAGAATGTATATGTAAAATGTAGAGTGAGCAACAAGAGAGATCTTCTAGGACATAGAACAGGCTGTGTAGAGATTACATGTTTCCAGTTCAGAAATACTACTTACATTACATAGTTTACCCTTATTGATATTTCTAAGCTCCTCGCTGTTTGCTTTATAGCCAAATACTCTATTGCCTTGTATGCAAAGTAACATGAATATTTAACACGTGACAGGTTGTATTCTTCTGTGATAGAGAACACAATGAACCAAAAAAGGTCCCCGGCATAATATTACAGTACAATGCTAACAATAGAAAGATGAAGATTCTCAAGTGATATTATCCTTCCACAATATGAGCAAACCAAAATGTCCTGACTGTCCATCCAAACATCATAGACAGTTAAGTTTACACGATACGTAATGAAAAGTGCATTTTTTAACAGAAGATATTTTACATGTGTATTTGATATTACATCACTAAGCCACTAGATAGAATAGCTAAACATAAGTTCACTCGAGAATTAAACTGTTAATTAAAAGATACCAGAAGAACTCCTTCAGCAAATGAAGCATGGAGTACAAAACCCAAAAAGATCAATGCAAAACAGCAGGTTTGCATATTTACAAACTGAATCTGGTGAAAAAATTGTTTAAATCCTGCATCTCCAGCTATTAAATATTAAGCCAACTACTGGAGCAGCTACTCGATGCAGATCTTGTTGCAAACCAAAAGCACACCAACCGTTGCCATGAACGCTAGCATACTTGGGATATCGACTATTATAACCTCACACCAAAGATATACCAGAAGCATGATAAGCCCGACCAGATCACAACAAATTCTAATGTAAGCGAAGTTATCCCCTCTGACAGCACACCAGAAAGGCAGAAACTGAATGCCAAAGAAGCATAGGAAGTTCTCAGATCTGACATGGCCCTGCTGCAAAGCTTGAAATCATAATGCAGGTCAAGGATGTTAAGGTGTATCAGTGTATGTGGCTTTGGTGTAGCTCAACTGACCACCTAGGCAAACTGTCAACTTTTTGGGAAGTTTGGCTGTCAGACAGTGACAATCTATCATCATACCACGAGGTCCTTAGTTAACATTGATCATGTTTGTGCCCCAATGCTTGACAGTTAATAGTGGGGCTTCTGTTCACACATTCATGACAGGGCTTCCAATGTGCAGACTGTACAACAATAGAAGAAACCGGATTACATGATAGATAATGAAAAAACACTTGTGCCAAACCAATCGTATTCCACCTCCCCTCTTGAAAAATGTCCCAACGAGTCCATCCAAACATCAGACGGTTAAGTTTGCAAAACTAGTTGCTTTGTATAAAAAGGACCGGGTAGCATACCTGCATGATTTACATGAAGTAGAAGTATCATGATCTGCCTCCATCGGTGAGGTTTGCATATAAGTAGGAGTATCACGTTCTGCTTCTATCAGTGAGCTTGTGAACTTCCCTTTTGAGGTTTTGCAGATATGGAAACATTAACTCAGCATGCCTCCCATAATAGTTTGAGAATATGGTATCCATCTGATTTACAGTATCTGCAGCAGCAGCATTACCTAACGCTAGCTGAAGAGACGAAAGCTTTATGAGATTTACAGTATCTGCAGCAGCAGCATTACCTAACGCTAGCTGAAGAGACGAAAGCTTTATGAGCTCATTCCCTAGAGCAATGTGACCAGGACTGTAAAGCTTCTTAAGAATCTGCTGGCAGCAAAGCATTGAGGTTTAGGCTGTATTAAAGTCAGGAGCAGCGGTGATTGAGCAAAACTTACACAATAAGTTTGAGTTCAGAAGATCTTCAGAACAGTGGAGGGAAATGAATACTCCCTCTATTAACAAATGTGGTCCCGTTGGAACTAATTTATGTCAGTTAAAGTGTCAAACTTTGCATAGTTTGACACACAGAAGTCAAACCCAAACTACTATTTGTGGATGGAGAGCATAGTCATACACCACGAATTGTGGAGAAGAGACACAACAAAACACTTGATTTTTCGTTCGTTCCAATTCTTTTTTTTCTCCTCTATGGTCCAAGACTCAGCCTTTACTTTGCATACAATGTGGAAAAAAATTTCCTACGACACAATACTTCACGAGGCATTTGGAAAATTTTCAGTTGCTTAATTTTTTTAGTCTTAAAAATGGAAAAGACAGACATGCATTCAATCGGCAGTCGTACATAGATGACCATATAATGGAAGAATGTTGAGATATGCCATAATAAGTTTACTTTCAAGGAAAGAGTATTTGAAACTCTCTTGGTTACACTTTATTAAACCAATACCAACGTCAACATCAATTTTAGTCCTAGTCTATACCCCATGTGCAGATATGTGCTACTAGGGGTGAAAGTTCGGTGTGCGGTTTGGGTTAGGGCCTAATCCAATCCGATCCGAATAAAATTTGGATTTCATTCAATCCGAATCCAAACCAATTAGGGTTTAAATCCGATCCAATCCAATCCGAAACTTCATACTCTAGATTGGATCCGATCCGATTTTTTTAAAACTCTAGTTTTTCGATGAAATAGATTAAGCACAACAGCAGCCTAGTAGATTTAGGAAATGAAGAATTAAGTGCAGTTAGTGTTTTAGGGGAAGGATTGAAGTGCTATGTGTATTGGGCTATGGAGTAGGTTTTTTCATAATAAAAAATCAGTTAAGCACTCAAGCCCAATCCAGATACATAATACAAGGCATATTACCATTCGGTTATATTGGATTTTGGATCCAATTATCCTCAATCCGATCCGATCCGAAAATCCAATTTTTCAAAAAATCTAAATCCGAATCCAATCCGAGTTCGAATCCGATCCGAATTACTAATTCGGATTAGATTGGATTTTGGATTTTATACGAATAACTTTCACCCCTATGCGCTACCATGGCAGATTCCAAAGGAGGGGGGGAGGGAGTTAAGGTGTACATAGTTTTACCCCTGTGATGACATATTAGTTTTGATCCTTTAACACAGAAAGCAACGGCCTCAGAGGGCAAAGCCCAATTCCATTTTTGTGGGCCAAGTAGAAATGGACTTTCTGGTACTACATACAGGCTCGGCCTTAGCTTTCCAGGGGCCGGTGCACTTAATAGGACCAACCCTCCTTGCCAACTGACTTTGCAATATTTATGCTCGTCAACTTCAAGTTTATTAAAAAATGTTAGCATATCATCTCGAGGATTCAGTTAGCTACTGACTTGACCCACTTGCTAATGCTAACAAAATTAGAAATGCAAACAAGAAAGCATCCTTGATTGCAACCATGAAGAAAAGAACAAGTTCTAATTAAATGTCTGGCAAGAAACGAGAGGTAAGAAGAAAAATTCATGTTAATAAAAACAGTACGGACATTCATTTCAAACATAACTCTTTCTAATTATTGGAGAATTTAAAGAAGCCAGGCAGTCTGGCTGAAATTATTCTAAGGATGCTTTTACTCGTCCACTAATCTTAGGAGCCGCGCCAGATTCCGTCTACATCTTTTAGAGAAGAAAAACTTGTTCAATTTAGTGTTTTAGTGGGTCAACTGAGCCAGGTTCAACAGGTGGTCCAATCTACGATCAGCACTATGCAATATGCAGACATGTATCAGATGCATCATCACATTATCTCTTTGCTTGAAGTTATGCAGATGTACCTTTTATAATTAACGAGAGGATTTCCTCCCATCCCTCAAGGAAAAAAAGAAAGACAAAACACTGAGCAACTTCCATTGGGCTTTTTTGGTATTCCATGTTGTAACTGTAGTTATCCTTCCATCTATCTTCATTGACATTTGATAGTCTTCCTTTTAGATTTTATCAAAATAATTAATTTTATGCTTTGAATATTTCTTTTGACATAATTTTAAGCATAACATCAGGTATGTAAATAATTAATACATTTATTTTAATTATTGTGCTATGTGTTTTCTAATACTATGAATGCATAGTGCACATTTTTAACCTCGAGAATAATCCTTATATGAGACCATGAAAACACTTTGTTATAAACCTTTTTAACCAATATATAGTCCATTTTGGCTAAATTATAACCAATTTTTCCTAGCCGAGCCAATTTTCCAAAAGGATTATATTTTCAGGAAAAAGGATTATGATATTATGTTAAAAATGGATTAAAATTTCACTAAAATGGATTATAGTTCCCCTGTTCTCATGTGCACATATAAAAAGCGTTCTTATGTGAGATTTATTCCATATTTGGAGGACACAGAAAAACTATGATAATTTATGGTTTGAATGGGTTCCATAACGTGGGCAAGGGGAGGGCAATGAAGCATAGGAGAGGTCAATGTGAAAAGTGGGTAGAAAAAAAGGAAAGACAGATTATTCAGCAGCAAAATGTAATTTCTCCCCAAGGTTTGAAGGTACAGGTTTTTGTCAGTGAAAATAAGACCTTTTCTTCATAATGAAGGGTCGAGTTGTAATAATTCAATTTCCTGATTCAGGCATTAGAATATACCATCCATTTACATTTACTACTGGTCACACCAGGAAATGTTTTGAGAGAAACCCAAGTGGAATGAGGGTCAGACAAAGTGACATTGGATTGGAGTATTACTTCTCCGCACAAGGGAAGGGGTGAGAAGAATACATGTAATGACGTTCGTGGCATCAAATGTGCGCAACAAATTACCAAATGCCTGTCTACCAAGATATTCACAATCATTTGACAAGAATATATTCAGTTAAGTCAGAAACTGACTGGATTTGAACCATAAAAAAAAAAAAAAAAAAAAATACAGAAAACCAGATAACTATTGTCAGGCTACACATTGACCATAGATACATAGTAAAATCTGCAAGAGTATTACCTCAGACAGAAGTGGGGAATTAAGAGAAGGGAATAATGTCCAGTCAGATATGAAAAAACAGAGACATAGCATGATAAGGCAAGATTACCTCAACGGATACTGTACAGTGGTCAATTGCCTGTTGCAGCTCCCCGACTGAACAAAACGCTTCAGCTAGAATATCCTCTGCCTACATATAAATGTCATATGGATCAAGCATGACTTCAGATTCTATTCTAATTTCAGCAAGCAAAGTGCCAATTTATCAGCAAATATCCTTACTGCACAAATAAGAGTGACGGGGTGATTGGTTAAAGGGTTTCGAGAAAGGGAAAGGAAATCAAAAACCCTTGTTCCTCTTAGATGGAGTTTGGTTATTGTTTTTTTTTTTCCAATACCCTTTCCCCTTTTCCATTTTAGAATTACCCCAAACCAGTCTACTTTGGATCCCCACCCCCAAGAGTTTTCAAAAACCCCCAAACTCCTCTAGACCATTACCATTGTTGAACAACATTGACCTCCAATATAAATCACTATCCTAACCCAACCCACCAAAAGATCTACCCACCACCTCCACCGTCCCCCACCAACAAGAGTTGCCAGAAGACCCCAGCAGTGCACCCTAAACCACCGCAAGAGATGTCCCACATTAGGTTGTATCTTACCTTTGCAAGTTTCTTGTTATATGAATGAAGTGATGATTTCAGATCTTTAAGAGAACTCAAAGCATTTGAGAGGAGACCAGCATAAACCTGCTTTGAAATAACAGCTTCCTGCAAACTAAAAACTCACAACCCCAAAGATAGCAGTTCAAAAAGTGCATGTATCGTAAATTTGTTGTGTTACACACGTCATTTCCTTTTCAAATCTTAAGGTTGTACCTTCGTATATATCTATCAGATTCATCAGCAGTTACATGCAGAGACTTCAGATCATTAACGGAACCACATCTTAGGCAACATCCAGACTGAACCTCAGGGCAGTGATTACTATGTTCGAACATGAGACAAGCAATCTTCTTTATCTCATCGTTCATCAACTTATCCACCTTCAAAGAGAGGTCAAACAAAAAAAATTAGTAATTCATAGAAAAATAGTATGTAGCATGGTCCGGTAAATAGCTAATCGTAGAAAGTGATGGCAAAATTCCCTGAGAAGTGAAATTTAATATGCATTTGTAATTTCATCCATAAGATTTCAAAATTGTGTGTTCCTCTCACACATCCTTGAAAGAGGTTCCGCAAAACTGTGAACAAACTGAAACTACAGGATTTCCTACATATTTGGGCAGAATTATAAACATAATGGTTAGTTATTGGGATGATGCACAAATACTAGGTAGATCCTCTATATACCATTCTGTGTCTCACTGTATGTCATGTCCCATTATATTTGGTTGTGCCACAATGTCCACATTCGCCAAAAACATTGGCTGATTGATTTCAAGTTGGTGAACTATAAAAAGGCGAAAGGAGGTGAGACACAAGATGGAACATAGAAAGGGACATATATCCAAACTTATTTGACACTTTTTCTGTCCCCCAGTTTCCAAGAACCACCATTAGAAAGCTACAGCAAACGAATGACATCTAGAATACCAAAATTTTCGTTCCTCTTTGTATAATTAAATAGTTATCAAATGAGCAGAACAGGATATATATAGTTGAACACTGCCTCTGGTTCCTATCGAAGGATATTTTGACTCAGAGCCTGAATGGTAACAAGTTGACAATTATCCTTATTGTAATCTACAATAAAGGACACAATGAATCTGAGATAAAATATCAGATAAGTGACCTAAACTTCCATAAATCTTCAATAATACAAGATTACAGTCCATGTGCTGAGGTCATTCCTACTCCCATCCATGGTAGCATGTGTAGGTACCAATTGTAACTTGAAGCAAAAGAACATGTCCATCATAAAGCGACCACGAATTCTGACAGTCAAATTGGGTTGGTAAGTGGTACAACAACAGTGCCACATTGAGTTTTACCAAGAAGTCATAACAAGGGAGATGGTCGATCACCTCACTCCTGCAAATGGAAAACTTACATGGTAGTCCGATTCTTGAAGCTATCAACTTGTGGAAATCTGAAATACTCGACATAGAAAGACGAGTTGAAGAGCACTATAAGCTAGAAAGTACAAGCAAATCTGACATAGGTACGAGTACGACGTAGAAATCGAGGTCAGTAAGCTACAATAAATGCTGCAGTCTCTGGGGTCCTAGAGTACAACAGTCAGATGACACATAAAAGGTCCTACGTATTCCACCAAGACAGCAACTAAGTAGTACAAATCCATCTAGGGTACATTCTCGGAGGTCTAGATGCGTGCAGCCTTACCCCTAACTGATGTAGTAAAAAGTGAGGTTATTTACCCAAACATAAAGAATTTCCCGAGTTAAGATGTTTTTTAAGAAATAATAGAACAGAGAAGGATTTTTTTTCTTTTGACTAACAGAAAAAATTAGTAAATGAAAGGTTATTCCTGAGCAGACCCTAATTTCTGAGCTTGTTCCTATATTTTTTGATTAAATTCTCTCTGTCCAAATGATTGCTTTGGATATCTTTATGCAAGTCAATATGGTTCCATAACTTTAGGTTAAAATTGCAGACTATCCCAATCTGTTGCTCTTAAATCACAAACATAGCAGTAGGCGAAAACCTTTTTCTCCATTTACATGTTCTATCTCATATATATTTGTCTCATTAATTTCATTTTTCAAGAAAGGCGAAATTTAGTGTTCTACACTTTATGAACATACCTCTCGTTGATGCTTCATGCTGTGATCTTCAGCTATCACTTGTAAATTAGAGAACTTATGTTTCTCGTACTCAACCATACAGTCATCAAGAACCACACCAGAGCAATTCATTTTAGCACAGCGGAATGCATTGAAGACAAGATCTGGAAGATTAACACTATCACAACCACTACATTGACATTTAAAGGAATAATTATCTTGTAGAAATTGTTGTCGGTTTCTGTAATCCCATTGGCCCACCTGCAAACACATTAGGATGTTGCAAATGTTACAGTCAGTTATTATGAAGAGAATACTCTAAGCACAAATAAAGCAAAGAAACCCCAAGAAAGCTTCAGAGTTCAGACACAATTATTTGCAGCTAACTTCAAAAGAATCAAGAACCTTGAGTTGCTAGGACAGTCGACCAATAAACAAAGCATAATGACTACATCCAGTGTTAACATATTTCAGAGAACGAGGAATGTCGTACCTGTGGGCCATAAGACATCTCCAATGGACACCCAGTGAGCACAAATTCTGTGGCTCTTATCAGAAGTGAACGAGAAATAAAATATGCATGGATATTTGGCATGCAGGAGTGGTTAAAAAGACTGCCAGATAAGTATATTGCTTGTCCAACTCTCACCTAAGATAAAAGAACAAAAAGCAGAGCTAAATTAATATCAATTTGTCAGGTTATACATAAAATTCTACCAACTCTACAAAACAGAAGAGATGAGGGAGGACCATTATACAATAAAAATGTATATACAAAGCAGATTAATCACAGGTATTGGTTGCTCTGTTAGTCTGTTCTCTTGCCAACCTTTCCTCCTTAAGTCCCCAAATATCCCCCGTCTCCTAAATAAAGAAAAAAAAGGAAAAAGGGAATTCACAGAAAACAGTCAAATTTGCACGTGTCAAACACACTCAAGTTTGAGTATGTATTGATTAATGATCAAGACCATAAGCCTGACTTTGGACTTAGAAGCTGGAATATCTATTTTTCTGGCATGAACTCCAAGTGGAATCAAAAGATGTTGCATAAAAGAATATTTGGCACATGGAGATAAAAGGCAGGGCAATTATCTGTAGACTTGTATGCATTCCCCATCAATTACACGAACCCAAAAAAATTAATTCCTCTCCCCCCCCCCCCCTGTAATAGTTTTGGACTTGCCACAGGTATCACAAACTTTAATGTTGGAATCATATACAGAATAACATGTCTAATATAGAAGCATTATTCTCAAGACATACAAACGGGTTAAAACACCCAACCTGCTCAAGATTGCTTGTCAAAGTATCTCCAGGCAAAGACAGATTTTCTGAATGATTTACTGGATGGCACATATCAGCATATTTCATACGAACAATTGCCATGGAATTGACCTTTATTTGGGAGATAAGGATGATAACCTGCATCCACAAACAACACCAGCATTTAAAAACAGAGGTGGCACCAATTAGTATTACAAGTCTTTCTCATGGTCTGTCTGCTTTGTGATACAACTGCTACGAACTTAGACAAAGAGAAGCATGATTCAATTACAAATTGTGACCTACGTAGGTACCTACTGTTGTCTCAGTCCCATGTGAGGGCCTGACGATTCTAGAGGATTAATTTAGAGGTCACAGGTCAATAAGAAGTGCTCATGCTGTTCACAACCTGTAGACACTTCATAAATATTGCATTAGTGACTCATAGTCTTCTAACCGTTGCATCTAGCCACAACTAACTCACATTTGTCGAAACTAATGCCAAAATCAGACATTAGAAGCCCAAAAACAAGCCCAGTACTATACAACATGCTTGTAGTACACCAAATGTTAAGAGAAAGAAGATTTATGACTCGCTTATATGCATTTAGACCATTTTTGAGCTCATATGGTTCATGCATTCCATAGTTCAATTCATGCACTTTACAAAGATGGATAGCTCGTTTAGCAAGGTTTCCAAGAATATATTATGAGTTCAATTTAGATAAAAAATATGGAAGATATGAGGTTCTTTCAATTTTCAACAACTTGTGAAAAAAAGAGACACCTTATACTGTTTGGGCCATATTTCTTACTTATGCCAATTGTGCAAGGCCAATCGGATAGGAAAGTAAACATTTGGCTCTCCAGCAATATACTATAGGCCCAAACAAAGCTGTGGATCAGAAGTTATTAGTGTTCAAAGTTGACATATGAGGGTAGGCCTGATCCTTCATTTCTTTAAGGCAGCAGGCTTGAATCCTGGGATGACCATTTGTGCGACCCCTTAAACCCTTATATTCTCCTCTTTCCAAATACTATAAAGTTACCCCTCACCTCCATACCTTATACAGATCATCGTTTGTATCTCTCTGAACTCTACAATTCTCACACAAACCCTATGAAACTCTCTAAAGGCGATATATCACTTAATCTTTAATCCTTCTTTTCTTTATATATCACTTTATTTGATTATCACAGTTTGCGATATACAAGCACTTGAAAGATGTTGGCTATGTTTTTATGAGAGTTGTAAGATAAATTGGCGTCACTGTCCATTATAGTAAAAGGATGTTTCCATTTGTGAAGTCTAAAAATTTCTTCTCCACCCTTCGTTCCCTTTCCTTAACAGGAGTTAAGTCCATGAAGGTTACCTGGTGAGTGGTGATAACATGAAATTCGATAACAATACTAAAAGGTGTTAATGCTAAATTTTAGTGAGACATATATGTTTCTCATAATTCTAGCTAAATTCAAAATTAAATAACCAAGCAACCGCATGATACTTGTACAGATTTATATGCATATGCATAATTTTTTTGCAGCTTCAGTCTTTTTTTTGGCGAGGGAGAGGGGGGGGGGGGTCCTCCAAGGAAGGAAAGAGACAAACCTTTGCAAAAATAGCTCCACGCAGCTCTAATCCAGTTCTAGACGAAGAGTGAAGACAGTAAAGTAGCACGATTGAGTATACATGCAACTCCACTTTGCTTTCTGGAGGGAGATGTACATAGTTATGAGAAAGATCCTGTTCAAAAGATGAGATGCCATCACATGCCATACCCTTTCTTGTGCAAATTTAATAAGTATGAACAAAAGCCAAAGACCTATATACCCAAGTCACATACATACCAAATCTTTCGAATTCTCTTTTAGTTCCAGCAACTTCACTAAAATACGACCAGCCAATACCACTTCAGTTGGCAACACAACAGGCCAATTCACACCATGACATTCATGTCCATGTTCAGTGAAGAACTCCACGCCTGAATCCAAATGACTTTCTAAAGTCACCTTTGATAAATACTTTTGAAGTTCACCAGAAAGAATATGTTCAGTTTCTTTGTTTGATAAATAACTCCTAGAAACCTGTCCTCCAGCCTGTAGTTGGCAATGCTCAGAGCAGTACAATGATATTGAACATGATGTACAGGGAACACTGTCTTGTGGTAGTTCATTAAAACAGAAATGACAATGTGTATCGCGGAAGCTCTTTGATATGATCTGCAAAATGCTTTAGCATATTAGATAGTCCCATTATAGTACGAAAAAGCATTAGAAAATCAATTAAGAAAAACACTTTCCCCAAACCATGTACACAGCTTTCCTAATGTATACATATACAAACTAGTACCTGTTCTGGAGGGGACATACTTAAATATTCAGTAAACTAAGTGCTCGTCTCATAATGTACGAATAAGCATACACATCTCAGTATAGTTTTGTTTTTATTAATTCTTTTGTTATCTCATTGCTCCACAATTGTGGATTCTTTACATTTCTTCAGCTCGTCTCATAATAATCATTCATCACATGACTTTTATACCAGTATGAGAACAATCCCTTGGTAAGTGTCGAGAAAGAACTTTTATTTCCCTTCGTAAAGAGCTCTTCCAGGAATAATGTACCTAAATTTTTTTTGTAACAAAAGGGAACGGAGAAAAAAACATTTAAATATTTTCATTTTTACCTATCAAGATTTAGGCTTCTAGCATAAGAAATTCAAAGTAAATACTTTATTTCATACATTTCGGACAGTCACTTCAACTTTCACCCTACTCTCTGCCTCTTGAAGCATTCTATGGTTTACAAAGAGAGCTGAACAAAAACTGAAAGGAAGCAAAAAGCTGGACAATAGAGATATGACATTTTTTGTGTTTTCAGCAATGATACTAAAAGAGAAATAAAGTAACATGAATGTTTACTCTCCCCCCAAATGCCTGTAAATTATTGAAGGGGTGAGGCTGCTTAGTGCATACATTCAACCAATTCCCTTTCTCTTACCCTGTTCAAAGCAGGATCTTCGTTAGAAAAAATCCAGACCTGGATCCAAATGACTTTCTAAAGATGCAATGAGTCCTTGTTGATGAAGCATGTCATGATTGTGCTACAAAAATGTAACGTGCAACTG
The DNA here is from genome assembly GCF_026745355.1 of Beta vulgaris subsp. vulgaris. Classification (NCBI taxonomy): domain Eukaryota; kingdom Viridiplantae; phylum Streptophyta; class Magnoliopsida; order Caryophyllales; family Amaranthaceae; genus Beta; species Beta vulgaris. The sequence continues at coordinate 4,828,347 of NC_079203.1, forward strand.
ATGTCATGATTGTGCTACAAAAATGTAACGTGCAACTGATGACTTCAATACTTTAATCATGCGCAAGTCTCCAACTGCATGTTATGTTCATTGTTTGTTGTTGCTAGAGAAAAAGCTAATTGTGGTTTAATATTTGTTGATAAACTTGCACTTTTGTTAAAATCAGTAGGCAGCTCACCTAAATGGAAACAAGTTATATGACAAGACAAGCTCAGCGTATACGTATGGTAATGCCATTATCTTACATTCTTACTTAAACAGAAAATCAGACAAAATGAGGAGCTTAGGTTGCCTGGGGACACTAATTAGGATCTCATATTAGAATGATTTTGAATATGATTAATACTATCTCACAATTCTTGAGTTGTTTGATGCCATTTGAGCTTCTTTAGTGTTAAAAAAAAGCTCAACCAATTACACACGGGTTGGTTTGATTTTATTGTATTTTTGTGGCACATTTAATGATAGCGTATGTGATTACAAATGAATTAGAACATAACCTTAAAAAAATAGATGAATATATTGTGAATGGACTGACAGTGCTCAATATAACTAAAGAGGAATTTACAAGAGATGGAAGTAATGGATTAGATAACCTACAGAAAGGAAGCTTAATAGGATCTAGAAACAACAGATAGAGAATTCCTTACCGCAGCATAAGCCTCTTCCTTGTGAAGTAAAGAAGCTGGAGGCATATCACATAATGACGCCATACCCCTACCTTTAGTTGGAGTAGATACACACTGCAGCTTTCCTTGAGGTAGCTCGTCTATGGAAAAAGGAGGTCAAATAACTCAAAAGGTAGCAGAGTAGCCAACTTGATAAGAGAATAAACAAGCTAGTTTGAAGTTTCCATAATCACACCAGAATATAAGAGAAGCAAAAACTCAAGCACAATATCGGTGACCCAAACAAAGTATGTTCTACGGCTTCCGCTATATAGTTCATCTTATTTAAAAACAAATTGTTTATTTCAATTAAAATCAAATCAGATTATCTCATTTCAGAATACTTATCGAGCTATCTCACAATTCGATGGACAAAATCTTCCTTGTTATTGGAGTTGTTACAATAACGGCTGGAACAATCATCATTACCATCTGCAGATTTCTAGAGAAGTTCAAATTATATCATATCACCTTATATAAGGTAACTAGAAATAGGTTTAATACAATCCATAATTTTAAAGAGAAAAGAAATAAAATTTACTCTCTGAAATCCATTTGACTGGCCATGTTTAACTTAGACAGCTCAAAGAAGTGACTATTTTCAGAAGGAGGGGATCCTTCTTTCCTAAGAGTCCACTCAACGATTTTATTTTTCCTCCCGAAATTCCCCATTATAATAAGGAGACCCAAAACACCCCTAGATATACCAAACAAACTTTTTAAAAGGGGGGGGGGGGGTAAGGGATATCCTCTCCCAAAGTTCCCCTAGTGGAGATTGAACCCTGAACCTAAAGGTTGGAAGGTGTTCTGCTTTCCACTAGGTCAAGCTTAGCTTATTGTAAACAAAGGCGAAATTACTTACTACCTTTTACATGGCATTTATAGATATGTCTAGCTAATTGCATAATATGATTATAAACCATAACAATCTTTAATTAGCGCAGGTTGGGAGTGCATAAGTAAGACATCTGGATCATTGGTTAAAATATTTACTTTAAGCTGCAAATCCTTTTGCCTTTTCAATTAACCCACTCCACGGCTCTGTACTTTTATTAATAATGTGTCAGCCGGTTTGACCACTTCTCTAGGGCTTTAGACCATCTAGTTTAGCCAAAAACAGGTTGGTCTAACTGGTATTTTCTGCGCCAGTAGGATGCAGACATAATGTTAGATCTGAGTTATTAGTTCATACATCAGACAGCTGATGTCATCCAGTTTTTCAAACTGCCGCAGATTGCTATTTAGCTCAAAGCAGCCATGGCCGCACACAGTAGACCGGCCTTCATATACAGAGATGCTTTTGCAAGTGATCAGCATCAATTTAACAGATGGAAGTCAGCCATTTAAATTGAGATTATTAAGTAAATAATGCAGGAAAGTCTAAGTCATGGAGATAAAGTAAAATAGCAAATGTAGTTGCTATCATATCAGACAGGGGTGAAATTCTTTACTAGATACTTCTGACGAAAATTGGTGATGTTGTTTTCACTCCCACAAATTTCTTCTAGTTTGCATCATTCTGTAATCTAATTTCAGTAATACTGGCAATTAAGAGTGTCAAGAGTAAAACAAACACATAAAAATGTAGATGGCAATAAATGCCTCACCAATTACAAGCTGCTCTTTCCCAGTGAGCTCTCGAAAGGAACTTTCAGTCTTCTTCCGTTCTGCTATTAACTTTAGATCATTTTCTATCTGTCTCTTTCCACCGCAAGTTCCTTCAAAGTCTAAGGCTACCTTTAGATCGCAAATTGCATCTTCGTAATTTAACAAAGAAGTATTGACCTTGCCTCTTCTGTACCAAGCCTACAGTATATTCAGATACAACTATAATAACTAAATACAGCCGAGTCCATTTTCGTTAGCACCTTCAAGTCTCATGTGTATGGGTAAGCAAAACCAATAAAAAGAAAAAGGAAAAAACACAAATACAATTCCAGAAATGGTACAAGAAGTTCCTTTTATTGGTTAGAGAGCAAAGTGGATCATAGTATAGCACCGTAGTTTGATACCACAAAGAGAAAGAAATGTACATTATTGCGATCAATTTCTTCTCATACACTTAGTCTGACTAAATGATGTTGAGCTTTTAGATTGTTAAAATCTAAAGATAATACTATTGCAAAAACCTTGTACTTATTATTTTTAAGGAACCTACTGTACAGTGTACAATATTGGAAGACTAGTGTGAGAGTTCCAAACAAATAATTTAACGACATTGAAAGATTAAAAGGTTGGGGGCAAACTGCAACAATCACTTAATAAGTACCCTGCAGTAAGTACAGTCTGCAGAGGTCAAAGAGTACACAATCTTACCCCCTTCTAATCCAGAAGAGGTGATTTTGAAGAGGCCCGCAATGGGTATGAATTAAAAAGAGAAGAGAGCCAAAAGAGCAGTAGTCATCTGGGGAATTTGGATTAAATCATGGGAGAGCTCTTAATTGCTGTGCCAACTCATGGTATACTTTCAAGCACATGTCAATACATGAAAGATCCAACAAATACTTAAATAGAAAGATCCTAAACAAAATATTAAGAACACTTTCTCCAATTATGCTTTTGCCCATTAATTTTAAGATTAAAATAGTGAGGTTCACTAAACCAATACACCACCCATACTATCATAAGTGACTATAGATCTTCAGGGGAGTTGCAAGAAGCACTAAGTTTATAAAAAAAGTGCTCCTCCACCCAGCGCCCACCTCCCAAAAGCGAACATTATAGTCATGCCACTGCTACATTTGAAATTCTGCTTTCTTTGCAATTATACATAGTATTTTCTTATGCATGTTCAGATTATTACAAGATGAGGTTTATATTCTATTTCAAGGGGACCAGACTCAAGGTTTAGCTCATTGGGATTCAGACATTCGATAAGAATGCATCTCATTCATAACATATTCTCTTGTTTCAAAATTAAGTTAAACTGCCAACCCTATAGTATAAGATCTTCCTAGCACCAATTAGCACCAACAAGTTCCAATGCAAGAAATATCTCTCTTTTGGACCATACTCCATGAATTATAGTTCGTGATTTGCATCAAACAGTGCACAGACAGAAATTCGAGGAAGTAACAAAGAACCTCGTAAGAATTCTTTTAAAATACACTCTAATTAAATTAATCAGTGAATGGCAATTCATTATCACAATTCTGAAAAAACGGTAGAGGCAATAAAAAGTGCAAAATTATACATGATGAGCCTTCATATAATGCTTCACTGCTCGTAAGACGAGAAGAAACAAGTTTCAAGTGAGAGAGAACTATAAAGACAAAGAGACAGTAGAACAAAGGTAATAAATCTGACCTTTGCATATCTTGGACTAATTGAGAGGGCCCGGCTGCAGTCTCGTAGGGACTCCACCAACAGATTCATTTTCTGGAGATACGATGCAAATGAGCACTTATGTCGATTGCTGGATTGACTATATGTTCAAAGAAATGAAATTGTACTATTCCTAAAAGGAAAAGAAAAGAAAAACTAACACAAGCAAAAAAATTCAGTCTTATCCCCACCAGGTTATGAAATTACATTGACCTTTCTCTATCAGGTGATTAAGACAATCCTTCTCCCACTTTGATTTACAGTAATAAGTGGTTGAGTTCTAACTATTTCCCTTGACCTCCAACAGAAGAAGATCAAATGGAGTAGCTACCAGCAAAATAGACAAGTCTTTAATTAGTTTAATACGTTCCATGTAGAGCAAACCTTTCATCCAAGAATGGGATATTAAAAAAAAGAATCCCTGTTGGGTGTGGAGATTTTAAACTACTTAGTCACCATTCTTCATTGCTGATACACTAACACAAAGCACAGCTTTAGTATACGGTTTGAGCACACCATATCAGAAAATGAACAACTTTGATCATTATTTCGCTCTATATTTTAGCAAAATTTTCAAATGATAACGTTAGGACAGCACATATTGCAGCAAACTAATGGCTAAAAGCTAAAATTAGCTAGTTTTGACTATCAAAGTCAAATGTGGCGTATCAAGCAGGCAGCAGTTATCAGGTAGCATTTAATCTTTGAATTCCTGAACTCACATTACAGGCTACTTGAAACATATGCCATGACCTACATTGAACCTAACCTCAAAGGAACTGCCAGAGCTCTCATTTCTCATGAAACAATAATTATCTAGGAACAATATTTAATCAAACTCACATGAAAAGAAGAAGCCCGGTTCACGTACAAGGTTGCAACCAACTTGTTGTCATTGTCAACATCCATCGGAGCAACACGGAGAGCCTATCATCACATTAAACAAGATAAAACTAAAAAATCACATTAAAAACAAAAAACAGAAGCAATTAAGGGGAATAAAATTGTTAACCTTTTCACTTAAAGAACTTCTCCGGTTCTCCCTACAACACAGGATTTTTTTAAGGGAAGAATATGTGAACTTCATTATAATTTACCTTTCTTACACAAATATCTCAGTTTGATTTTTGAAAGAACATACCACTACATGTCAACTTTACAAATTTACCTTAACAGGAAGATATTATTGTCCACTTTGTATTCTATTATGCTTTCACAATGTCGTTGTTTATCCTTGTTTAACAAGAGATACTAATGGTCAATATTCGACCTTGGAAAACTATGTCACTATACAGAAGAAATATCACTTTGGTTTATACCAATACCTAAACTAAAATGCTGACGCTCAAAGTTAGGCGTTGGAAGCAGTGAAAAATCAAATGCTGCAAATAAAAAAAAAATTGGGAAACAATTCTCAAACTAAAAATGTTACAGAAAACAACTCAAATCAATGAGTTCATCCATCATATACCCGGGTCTAGGTGTATTTAGGCTCTGCACTTATGGACTCTTTAGTTCGACAAATTCAATTTAGTTTAGTTCAAACATATTCAGTTCAATTAGTTTGCTCTCACAATTTTACTTCAGTTCAATTCATACAAACTAAGTTAGTTGTTCAGTCCAAAAGAACATAACCTTACACCATGATACATCCCACCACGTTCTCATATATCATTTGCTCTACACACAGAGTACACGAGTAAAAAATTATAAGCGAGTATACGCGTACATAGTATACCCGGGTGTATAATGTAAATTGAACAAATTTAAACCCAAAAAATTAGTACCTGAGAATAGAAACGCGTAGCCTGGGAATAATCACAAGAAGAAAAACAAGCATTTCCTTTGAACTTCAACTCTAAAGCATCCTCTTTGTTCTTGGCGCAAAGACCCAGTTGAGGATTAGTCAAGTCCTGCAACATCTGAAACATTTGGAAGCAAAAAGTGTAAAAATTGCAGGCACTAGAGAAAAATTAAGAGAGAAGAATAAAGCTTCTTACTGAGTGAAAGAGGGGTGATTCAGCGAAGAATTCATGGAGGGAAGAAGATGTTGAAGCAAGATCTTCTGCAGTACTTTGTTTTATTTCCCCCTTAATCTTCAACGGAATTATTGACTTCAGTTTTTCCATAGGTTGCGCGCTGTCTCTCTCGTTCTCTTTCTCACGCACTGTTTCTTAACAGTCAGTCAGTCAGTATTCACTAAGACCAGCTCCAGCGGTTGGTTTTCTGTCCCAGCTTGCAATTTTCTAATACTTGGGGCTACTACCTGTATTGTTGGAGGAAAATTGCACTTGTTGCTTTGGCAAGCAAAGTAGCTTCATAAAGCTACTTGCTTTGCTCAAGTCTTTGTGGGCTCCACTTAACTTTTCACACTCAACTTTAATGTTTCATTTCGTTTTCCAACGGTAATGTTGAGCAATATACTAATTTGTGGAGCTGTAAATTTATTTGCAACGGTAAATATTATGCTACAGTAATGCAACGTAATTTTTTTTTTTCAAATATTAGTCTATAGATAGGAGTAACAATATTGTAAAAAAATATACCCACAAAATTTCTATAATCTCTTTCTCTCATATATAATTTATGTAAAAAAGAATATACCCACAAATGGATGATTATTCTCAAGATCCATATAATCAATATTATCCTTATTTAGAAAATTTTCAAAATTTAGAAAATCAAACATCCCAAAATCCAACCCAAAATAATCAAAATGCCCAAAACATACCGATTCTCCCAATTTTCCGATCCTACTATGATCCAAATCAAGCGATTCCCCCCGACGCTCCAATGTATTACCATCCATCCTATTATTACCAGCCTAGGCCAAGTAATCGTCCAACTACGCCTATGTACTACTCTCGTCCTCCTTTCCCTCATAATCATATGTGGTTCATGAAAGTTCAAGAAGAGAGAGTATTGGAGCTTATACCATGCACCAAGACTCTCTAATTTCAGGAGCGACTATCGATATTGATGAAGAAGAAGAGGTTGTAGAGGTTTAGAAGAACACTGGTGGCGGAGGAAGAGGCAATAATGGTAGAGGTAGAGGGAGAAACAGAGGAAGAGGGGTTGGAGGAACAAAATTCAAGTGGAGCCACGAACAAGATCAAGATTTATGTAAAAGCTGGTTGACAATTTCAAATGATTCTGTTGTAGGAACTGATCAGTCGTGTATGTAATCCCCCACAATTTTAAAGAATTTTCATAAATATATTAAAGTATTTATGTAGTTATATTTAAATCCAAATGAGTTTGGAAAATGATTTGACTTTTAAAAAGGGTTGACTACTTTAAAAGTCAACTAAAAATATTTTTCATAGCTTAATAAAATTTGTAATGTTTTAATTAAGCATGTTTTAATAAGAGTTTTAATTATTAAAATCGTATTTGAAAAGGAAGCTTAATGGAATCGAAAGCCCAAAAGTGATAAGAAGGGAAAGGGTTATTTGATGACTAAAGTCCTAATGAGCCCATCTTATTAGTCATCAAAGTTTCATTTATTAAAATCTCTTTTCCTAAGCCCAAAAGGAAAAGCCTCTATTTAAATATCCTAAAAACCCAAATTTTACCCTATACACTCTATTTCTCTCCCCTCTTTCCACGTGATCTCTCTCTCACTCGGCGCTCTTTCTCTCTCTTCTTCTTTGTGTGCGGCGTTCTTCGTTTCTTCTCAAAAAAATTGTTTCTTCTTCTTCAAGTAACGTTTCTTGTTGAACAAGAAACGTCACAAACCTTTTCAAGAACCAAGTTATTGCTGCCGCCGGTCCCTTTTTGCTGCCACTGCTGTCCGGCGCCCTTCCTTCTCCATTGTTGTGGTTGTTATTCTTTTCTTCCTCTCTAAGATTCTATTAAAGTAATAGTTTTTATATTATTTTATTATTAATTAGCATATTTATGATTTAAATTATTGTTTTATATGCCTAAAAATATTTCGGCTATCATATGTATTAGTATAATAAATTCCAGATTTTATATGTTAAGATTATTTCAGTTTTTATTATGAAATAATTTATAGTTTTTAGGGTACTTAATCACTAGAAACTATATTTATAAAGTATAAATCATGAGATTTGGTTAGTACATAATTTTATATGTATTAAATATATTTTCAGAAGATTTATAAAATTTGATAAGTGCTGTAATTTTAGAAAATACGTATTTTAAGGGTTTTAAATGATTTTTAATCACTAGAATAGTTGTACTATACTAGGGATTAAAAATAACGAAAGTTTGATACGTAAAAACGATTTTAAAACACGTTTAAGGGGGTTTTGATATTTTAAAGTTGCTGTAAATTTTTAGTACGAGATATTTATTTCATTATTTTAATTTTCAGGCGGAGATTTCGTAGTAGGAGACTTTTAGAGCGTAAAAGTGGCCTACATATTTGTTTATACAAGGTACGTACATTGTCTAGCTACGTGCTATATGATTTAGAAGCATGATCTAAGAATGTTTTATTTTATTAGTATCATGTATAGGACTCTATTTGTTCATATATATGATTTACTGGAATTGTTTTACATGTTATTTGTCTGTGTGCTACATGTAAACTAGAAGTATTTATGATTTTAAATGTTTGTATGGAAGTTTGATGCAAGCAGAATAAGTCAAGTTCATTTATTAATTCGTGAGTGAATTAATGTAAGTGATTGAATCATGTTTTACATGGATTCTTGAGTATTATTATTATCTTATAAGAACCGTGGATCTTATTTGGTAAGTACAAGTTATACCTATATAAAGGTAAAGTTCATTGTTGGCTAGGTTCAACAAGTAAGTTGGTAAAGTATAAAAAGAAGTTAAAGGAGTCTTGATTGATAAGTTGTGAACACTTGTTAATCCAAAGATTAAAAGGAATTTTGTTATGATTGTGTGACTATTAGTTATGTGTTATTTGCTTGGTTGGTGTCAACACAAGCAATAAAATATATTCAACGTAAAGTGAAACGAGAATAGGTTATAGACTTTAGACTGGTGCACGTCTAGAGTTGGACACTAAGGGTTGGAGTACATGGTGGTAGCCCATGGCTTTTCTAGGATTGGATTGATCACCATTCCTCATTAGTTTAAAGGTTCCTCTATGTCGCAGGTCATTTTGGAATATGTGTAGCTCCCGTATTTCCTATTTTCAGGTTGAGACAACTCGTCCAATAACTATTCCATTTAAAGAAAGAAATAAAGTTTAGAGTCTAGTTGAGTAATAGTTGTCTGCAGATTATTATATGTTTTATTATTATTTATCCCTGCAAGTTATATTTTTGTAGTATCATGTTTAGGGTTATGTATGTCTGATATGTAGTACTCAGCTTTGCTGATTACGTGCTTGTTGTGTTTGTGATCATGACTTTGCCTATTGATCCTGTGGTGATCCTTCGGGGGAGCAGAGTTGAAACGGCTTTGACATTACAGGTTCGAAGATGCATCTCATTGGGAATCTGGAATGGAGAGACTATTTTATTACTAGTAGCATTTAACTTGTTTTCGTAGGAACTTATGTTTCAGACAATAGTTTTAAGTTGGTGTGTTTTAGTTTCTGACATTGTTTTTGGTTTCATAAGTTTTAATAAAGTTGTTTTAAGAAGTTGTTTTCCGCTGCAAAATTCTGAGTAAGCCGAAACGTTATCACACGGGCGATAATGTCTGGGTAATTCTCTAAGGTTTATTATAAAAGTATTTTCTAGAAAGAGAGAATTATCTGGGTGTTACAAATTGGTATTGGGAGCTTTAGGTTAGTTTAAGACTTATAGGCGCCTAACTAACTAACTAGCTTATTAAGTGACTTTAGCTTATTAAGTAACCTAGCTTATTAGTTATTTGAAGGAAACCTTAGTATTGCTCCTACGTTTTCATTTCGAAAAGTTGAACATGAATATTTGTTTGGCAGGAAATTTTTTTCTTTTTGTATACACCGAAATTTTTTTTCGGAAATTGTTGGTTCGAATTTTTTTTTTTATTCGAAATTATTTCTAGAAACTTAAGTAATGTTATTTATAAAAGTGTCTGCATAATTTTTCATGCCTTTAAGGTTTATAGTATTGCATTGTGAGAATGGGTAGTATAAGAAGGGCATATAGGATAGAAATATTATATTCTTGCATCAGAAAGTTAGTTCAGCATCATTATTATTTTTCTTCCCTGCAAATCTGCATATTATCATTTCTTTCTGTAATGATGCATTATTATTATACTTCCCTGCTATTGATGCATGAATATTTTTTTTTCTTCCATGCTAACTGTTTATAATTCTTGCCTGCAAAGTGTATATTTACATGCCTTTGTTTTTGTTTACCTCTTGTTATTTGTGGGAACACGTTAGAAAGAGTGCTAAACCTTCTGGTTTATTGTGTTGTAGCTCTACGAATATGACTGCTAATCTAGGCAATTATTTTAACCCCATCGTTCTGACTGACGATGAAGCCGACGACTTTAGTGCACCAATTGACCATAGAGAGTATGAAGACATGCATTGGACAATGCGTTGTATTTTGAGGAAAGAATTTGCTAGGGATGATGAAGTCATCATAGAAATGGATTGTGCTAGAGGTACTACTAGGGAGGATATTTATGATGCATGTTTCAGGTATGAAACTGAACCTGAAGAGGACGAAGACACCATACCTATTAGAAGGTCTAAGATTCAGAGAAAGTTCATCGATTACTATGAGGATGAAGAAGAGGATGAAGCTAGTGATGAAACCTTCATACCTGAGCAATATAAGGAAGACAAGGATAAGGATGGCAATGTAGTGCCATAGGTTACATATATACTTATATACTTTCTTTTTATCTCTATTATATAAGGGAAGGGGGAGCAATGGTGTCCTCTTTTGAAATGCCTATTTTGCCCCCTTCCCTTTCTAAATTACAAAAGGAATGTCAAAATCAAAAATCAACACTCAAAGAAAACTACCGAAAATTAATTTACAACACTCACTTAAAAGAAGAAACTTTACAAATCACCCATACAATTGAGAAAATCACGCAAATCACTCAAATAATCAGAAAACTTTATTAAAACTTAAAATTAACATACAAACTAAAACTAGCTAATAACCTAGAACGTCAATACATACAAAAACATTTACAAAAATTTACTTACAAATCACTATTCTCAAGAACCATTCACAATTAATGGTGGGTCATGATAAAAAATAGAGGTGTATTTGTGGTGAGAATCAGAATTTAGAAGTTAGACAAGGAATTTTTTTATTTTTTATTTTTTTATAGTGTTTCCTATATATAATGAAACTTTTACATATATTTAATTTGTACCTATTTTTTTCTATCATATAATAGCGATTAATTATCAAGGTAAAAAGATTTATGTAAAATATCATTCAAGAATTAAAGTACAACATATCTCTATTATATAAGGGAAGGGGGAAGTTATGGTGTCCCCGAATGAAGAGACTATGTTACTCCCTTTCCATTCTAAATTACAAAGTCACTTACAAATCAAAGGGGGCTTCAAACAAAAATATCAAAAATATAATTATAACAATCACTCACAAGTCAACTAAAATCATAAAATTGCATAATTTACGTTATGCAAATCACTAAAATGAGGAAACTTTATAAAACTTATAAATTCACTTACAAACTACAACATATGAAAAAATTGACTTGAAATCAAAGTGCCTACTTTCTTTACAATTTATGAAGTATTGTACTTAATTCAAAAATCAACTAAAAAATTATAATATTAGAAATCATAAATAAATTCAATAAAATTTCTATTTTGTTCATAGAATTAACTTTGAAAAGTAAAAAAAAAAAAAAAAAAAAAACAAACAAAAAAAATGGTGAAAGACTTAAGTGACAGAAACTAAACCAATCAAATTTTGCAACTAAAAACAATTATACTTTGTATGTCTAATGTTCAAATTTTGACTCTTATGCCGAAGAAAATCGAGTTTCTGTTTTGAAAAAAAATTTAAGCACGCATCGCGTGCAAAAAATTCTAGTATCTATTACTAAAGGTGAATCAAGTAACAAATTCACCTAACGACTAATGCCATATATGAATAATATGAAAATTAAGGAGAAATATCAACAGTTGTAAGAGATACAAAGATACATAAAATGTTCCCAAATCCCAAGTAACTAACATTGTGTGAGGATCAAGGACCTAATGATTGTAAGACCCTCCTTCCATCCCTATAACAGGGGTTCGATCCTCATCCTTGACAAATAAATTATCCTTACCCTAAAACTGAAGAAATGAAAAAGGATCTAACATTGTGTAATGTGTATTATAGTGACTAAGAATCACTATACTAAGAGATAGGAGTAATAAAAGTTCCGACCATCTTTTGACCTACTACATATGTGACATAAGACCTTCAAAAGAATTGAAGCCCTATGTGCTTTGCCCAGAATTGAAGCCTACTTGTAATTACTCGGTTCCGAGGCCCGAGGGCTTCAGAAAAGTTGAGAGCCAAAAGAACCCTGAACTGACTGCTAGTTCTGCTGCTGACTTAGTTACTTGTTAAATGTCAATATAGCAAGAGTTCACTACAGCAACCAAGTCATATGTGGGTGCAAGTTTGATGTTAAAAGCTGCTACTGTTTAACCTGCATTAGCATTACAACATAGTGTCATAGTTACAATTAGCTTAAGAAATGTGTAAATCTTAATAAGATTAAATCCCTCAAAAACTAGGATATTGCGATACATGAGATCGTTAGTTGAATTCCCACAGAAAAAGTTGGAAAAAGTGTATAATTCCCAGCTATCAGCAATAATATTTGACAAAATAAAGACATGTATTGGAAGTTTTTTTAAATTTTTGTCATAGCTTATTTGTAATATTTAGGCACTTCACCTTAGAGATGAACAGGGAAACCTGTTCAGCGGAAAGAGGGGAAGAACTAGGCAAGGCAAACTGGTTATTAATCTCATACCAGTTCAAGCTGTTTTATAGCTTCAATGGCAGTTGAAGCTGCAAGCTCCGCTCGTTCAGATATAGTGTCAAAGTCTCCTTGAGCAATTGCTTCTTTAGGAAAAATGGCATCTGACAATACTACTGCCGATGCTCCTCGAGTGATGAATTCTGCTACTAGACCTTCAACATGTTTGGGAAAATAACAATCAAACACAATGGCAAGAAGATAAGAAAACTACGAGCAACAAGACGTCACATAATTTTCTAAAACACACCCGCCCAATTCCACTACCAACTTTTCTACTTCATCCTTTTTTAAAAACACCAAATAATAGTAACTTATCTAGGATCTCGGGAGAAAATCCCAACACAGCATATGAACATTAGCATTTGTTGTCAAATAAGCAATGAGCAATGAGCACGAACTGTGACAGCCAGACAGGAAGCATAATGTCATAGGACCATCCCAACCAAAAGCTTAAGATGATGGTTGGAGTCCCAAGATTGGTGTTATATGTTATCACAAAACTATCATGTTCTAATTCAAGTTTTAGTTTCAAATGCTGCATAAAAAGAGCATCTTCTTATCTCTGCAGAACATTAAAGCAGCAATAAGATAATATAGCTTAATTTTAGCTGGTTACCCAATTTAATTCCTTGAGAAGCAACCATTGGGATGTGATGAAAAGGCTTCTTAAGTGCTGACATATACTCAACACCACCTAGTGCAGAGACGGGATAAACCTAATCACGTCAAGAACACAGCATAGGTTATGTGACTGTCCGGCCTCAATCATTATTAATGAATATATTAAGAATGACAGGGATACCACATTTTCAAATTTGAAGAAGAAATCTGATAAATCCCACCTTTACAAGCTTTGCACCAGCATGATAAGCAGACAATATCTGCAAATAAAAAAGAAAAGAATCATATTTGAAGTGTGCGTGTTAGGAATTAGGAAGAACTGTTAGGGAACAAATGGAGACAGGAAAAGAGGAATGAAACATTACTTCTGTTGGAGTCATGACACCAGGTATGTATAACACTTCATGATCTTGGACGTCAGCAAGTACATCCTGAAGATAGAGGTCAGCTGATTTTACCTCAAGAAATAATTCCTATTAACCCTTTTTTGTAGAAAAAAAGATGAAAACAAATTTATACAATCATGTATCGACTTCAACTTTTACAGGCTACGAGTCTACTGCAGACCAAAAAGGTAAATAAGTCACGAACAGGTTAAAGTACAAAAACAAAAAGGTAAATAAGTTACAAACAGATTGAAGTACAATGTACATAAAGTGATGATCTCTTACTGGCAAAAGATTAAGGTTGATCAAAGAAACAAGAAAGTACAGACCACAGTAGCTTCATGAAATGTCTTCTAGCTAGAAAAAAAGCACTAAGATTTTCCAAGGAATACCTTGATCATTGCAGGACTCATGAGGAACTTAGCACCAACCTTCATTGCAATTCTAGCATCTTGAGTATTTAGAACGGTTCCTACCTAAAACACAGACTAATTACAATTATTACACAGCTTACCTGTCATAAGTCTATCATTAAGAAGATAATTATCTTGCATATAAAGAGTCCCCAAAAGTCTATTAGAATTCACTTTGTTAATCAGTATTTCCTGAAACGCAACCCAAAGAGAACATTGACATTTCGATTAGAAACATGACATGCACATGGTAAAAGTTAATATAAGTCGAGTCAATCAATGTCTAATGCTTACATGTCAATTTATAAAGGCTTCTCGATTGCATCATACAGAAACATCCTAAAAGAAATTGATGAAGGAGGCTGAAAGAAACGAAACAAGTTATCAAGGAAAGATAATCTTACTCCTAAAGTCATAGTCGGATTTTCCAGCACAAGCTGGTGCAAAACCTACAATATAGAGGCAAGAGCAATGAGAATGAAGGCAATTGGCAAGCAAAACTAAAGACTGCCAGAAGCAATTCAACAGAACAACCTCAAACACACCTGGAGTGGACATCACAACCTCCAACTACAACATCAGGAAAAGAAACGTGTCAGAAAAGCAAGAAGTTACTGAGGACAAAAGTCATAGTGTAGTTCAGTAAAGGGAGATGAGAGTCCGAAGCATTTGGAATAGTCTAGTTATCAGGCTCAAATAAAGTAAGCATTAGCAGAAAAGCAAAATAAGTAGTCAGACAGTCTTTCAGTTTATACAGGAAATCACCCACTTCTTGCTCCGTGAGAGAAACTTTTATAGGAAGGCATTCTGTGCAAAATTGAAGAATGCATTTGATGCATTAAGAAACCACAAGTGATAAACAGGAGGAAATGCTGAAAGCAAATTTCCAGAAAATCACATGGGAAACTGTTTTCTTTATAATTCCCCCTCAAGCATGTAAGAGGATTAGATAGGAACTCAAGACATATGTAAACCAAGGACAGCAAGCAAAGTATGTTCATGCATGTAGTAAGCCGTTAAAATAATTTCTGAACATAATGACATACCTATGTCCATTAGGAAAAAAAAAGTCACTTAGCAATATAATTTAACTTCTAAGCCAAAAGCAAAAGCACTCACAACTTTGATGCCACCACGTAGTGCAGCTCGTGCAGCCCCAAGCGCTAGCTCTGCACTAATATATTGAATAAGTATAAGCCTCCATTTTATGCTAGAGGGATTTATCAAATATCAGCTCAGTCTAAAGAAGGGCCTTCACAATTGAAGAGCAAATATTTTATAAGTGAACTTCTTAAACTCTACTTAGTGTTACTTAATTAGTGATGAAAAAATGGGTAAATTTACTACCTAATGTTGTTAAATGAGCCCAAAAGTATACGACTTGAATGTAACTATCCCCCCTTTCGGCCTTTTCAGATCACAGTATATGGATTTAGCGAATTAGTGAACACTGACTCTTGTACATCCAAAGAAAGACAAAATGGGACAAGATACTTGGTATCCAATCGTTCTCATTGCATTATCTCATACTAATGTTTCATTTGGGGGAAGCGAAAAATGAAGAAAATAACACATTTTCCCTATTGATCATGCCTAAGGTACGATCAAAGACGCAAAGAAAAGTGTGCACACATCAGAAATCTTTCAAGACTTGAACTCCCTAAACTAATGCCTTTGCCAAGAAACTCAGCTGTCTTCACCATTCCTCGTCAAAAAGCTACTTAAATTTGATAATGACCGTGAACAATAACCAATCTACATTTATGCAATTTGAAGCTTCGCCATTATCCATACAAGATATACCACCAATTAGCTAAGGGCTAGGCTGCATATTATGAAATAGTTTTTAGTTTTCTATCATAGATGAGAAGGGAACATTTAAGGGAAAGAATGGAGCAGAAAGAGGTATAAGTTGATTGGTTCTGGAGCACAATGATTTCAGCCAACTCTTCTAAACAAGAATGCAAATCCCTTAAGACTAGTATTCCTAATTCAAATATATGCATATGTTTTTAAGAAAAATGGCGCCTAATATACTAGTCTTTAAACTTGACAAGTAATTACAGCAGTGATATCTATAAGAAAAAATTATAGCACAAATATGATTAGACAATATGGAATGAGAAAATATACTTAGTAAAGTGGTCAAATCATATAGAATGGAGGGTATTAAAAGTCACCTTACACTCAAGTCCCAAAGGGTGCAAATGCAAGTGCAACTATTTTGGATGTGATGCTTCACAATTTTGGCAGAGTGCTGATTGTGGTTGGTTATAAGTTTATAATTAACACAATTTATTTTATATATACAAACGTTTGTCAAAAAATTAATTCGTCATAAAATTACTTCTGTGATTTCTTCCAAGAACTGGTGGAGTTCTTTGAACACAACAATTGGACTGTCTGCTCTGCTCAGTATATTACATATTCAATATTGAAATTCTTACGGCCAGTTGGTAGGCGAGAATAAATAATGGTAGTAGAGACGATGCATGACAATGTATACACGTCACATTACATTTCTATTATTCTAGTAGAATTGTCCAATGTATACATAAGTCGTGTCGATTAACAAAAGTAAAATTAGCTTGCAACAAAATTTGAACCCGTAACCTCTTGCTATTATACATGACACAACTAGCCTTCATATGCACGCGATGCGTGCGTTAATTTCAAAATTTGTTATTCTATTAGATACTTCATTCGTACTTTATTTATGATTAAACTTAAATGTAAAAAATTCAACAGTTAGATGAATTTAGATATATTAATTCGCTAATGTAAAAAAATAAAAAGATTGTGAGTTATTGTTAACATTAATTTTTTGTGAATGAATATTGAACAGAAAAAACAAAAATAATGAGTTGGTTTAACTGAATTAAAGAGTATCAAAGGTAGTGAATGTTTAGACTTTTCATGTGCACGTTATGTATGCCATCTTTTTTTTATAAGGTATAAATATTTTGTCCATTTAATTTTTGATTGAAGTATTTGATGCATATACTATTTTAAACTTGTTTTAAATGGCAAGTTGGAATGAGAATTTTTAAATGATTTGCTTTTGTAATTTTTTTCATTCTATTAATTAGATCATTAAGGGTATTTTAGTCAATTCAAAAGAGGACACCACACCTCCTCCCTTGGCTTATATAATAGAGATTACTATCTCAATCAACTTTTAATTATGATTTAAGTGTCCACATTATTATATTTGTACCTTTCAAATGTTGAGTTTTCCAATATATTTTAGTGGGAATGCAAAAAAGATGCATATAAGTTCGGAAACATAATATCAACCCGGATCAACGCCCAAACCCAAATACTAGTTTATTCTATTAATTTGTGAGACCATGCTGCTTTTATTCACAAATTTTCATACCACCCATACTTTAAAGTGGTAATAAACAGTAACGAACATGTACGTAGACAAAGATAATAGTGGGGGCCAGTGGATGGACGACCATAACCACGAACATATGAAATGGAGATAGAATTTAATTCTACAATTTCCAGAATTAGAGTTTACAAACACAATAATTCCCAGGAAACTACTTATAATAATAAGCACTAGCCTTCTTTGCACGCGATGCGTGCATGAATTATTTTAGCGATTATTATAGATGGCAAAATAATAAAAGAGTGAAAAAAGCATTATAAGAAGTACCTAGGAGCACGAAGGCAAGCTATGACACCAGAGGTATGGATGTCAGAAAGGGTTTTAATAAGTGGAGAAGAGAGAGAATTGCATGAAGATGAAGCTTTGATTTGAGATGAAGATTTTTTTGGTGAAAGAGATGAAGATTTTGATGGATGTGATTGTGAACTCCCAAACTTGGGATTGGGAGGACAAAAACATAGCCCAATACTGCCTGCTGCCATCATATCCACTCTACTTTTGGAACTCATATCTTCTACTACCGTTATGTACTTTATTAAATAAATTGGTTGAAAAGAGAGAGTATGTAGATTGGTTATTGTTCACGGTACTTAGAGCAATTTCAATGGTTAGCTAAAACAATACTTGGTTAAAGATGCCACATTATTTTCCTTAGCTAACTCTATCTTTAGCCAACCTCCCTTTAGTGGTTTAGCTAAATTATTTTGTTGCTTAGGTAGGTCCCACAATCACTTTTTCCTTTTATTTAATATATAAAATATCATTTATTGAGAAGCTATTTGTTGGGTGGGACCCAACATTTTGGCTAAGCCAATTTGCTCTATAAAGCCAATTTGCTTAGCAAAGCAAAACTCCATTTTGTGCTCCAATGGTTAAGCAACTTGCTAAGTATTTTGCAAAATTGCTAGCAAGTCCTTTTTTTGCACCATTGGAGTTGCTCTTAAACCGTTATGTACTTTATAATAATAAGAGAGAGTATGTACTTATTAAATGCTTAGAAGATTTTTTTTAATAAAAAATATTTAAAATATAAGATCTTCTAAAAATTCGAAAAAAGTTAAAAAGAAAGAATAATTAAGATTTAGGAATGAATTTTGAATATTTTAAAATTTTAACATAAAAATATCATAAAAGAACAAGTGTGTATTCTTTCTGTTTTGTAATACTTTTCTCACTTTTCCGTTTATAATAGTATATTATAGAGTTCTTCCAATTTCTAATTTATTTTATATTTGATAAGTATATAATAATTTAATATTTGCATATAACTCACAAGTTATCCGTAATATGACGCTTTCTCTCCTTCCAAAAAGTAATCCTCCAATCCATTACCAATACTTTGTAAGAGCATCTACAATGGGTGGGTTGGTCTTAATTGGTCTTTGAGTTTTTTTTTTCTCTCTCCTTTCCTCCTTCTTACCCCTCACAAATCACATCCCACTAAAACTCCAACCAACTCATCTTTTTTTTGTCACAATGGTTTGGTTGGTCTTACTTGATTTTTCTATTTCTCTCTCCTACTTTTACCAAACTCCACCACTTACAATGTTTATTTTTTGATATGAAATAGATGATTTAAATTAATAAAAGCTAATTAGATTACGTTAAATTAATTACGAGCTAATTAGCTTACGTTAAATTAATTACGATAAATTAAATTATGTTACAAGCTAATTAGCTAATTAGCTTACGTTAAATTAAATTAGCGTTAACTTGAGATTATAGTAAATATGTGTTAATTAGCTTACTTTAAATTAAATTACGTTAACTTGGCATTATAAATTAAAAAAAACGAACATATTACATAAGATAGATAATTTAAAAAACACAAATACATGAAATTTGATACATAAACATAGATAATTTAAAACACAAATACATTCTAGAAGAGGAGTAGGTAGGAGAGAGTAATTAGAAAAAAATATATTAGGAAGAGGTGTGGTAAAATATAGTGTAATTTGGGCTCAATTTATAGATAAAATTTTTTTATAGTCGTTATTGTAATTTTTTTTATTTTAACCTGGTTTTTTTTTTATTAACGTTACAAAATTTGTAATGTTAAAAAATTACCGCTGAAAAGAGGGAGGAAGAAATAAATTGGTTTGCTGCTCAAACCACGCTTACGTGGCAGCAACTGATTTGTTGGCAGCAAACCAGCTGCTGTGGACCTAAATCCCTGCTGCTACTTTCCGTGTGGCGCCACCTCCAACATTTCCTTTCTGAAACTAAAGCGTGGCATCATCTCACGCATCATCATCTCCAGCATTTCCTTTTTTTAAAAAAAAAAATTGGGCCCAGTTTTTTTGTCACTTGTCATTTTCTCCCTCATCCCAAGCACGCCATCCGAGGTGTTGTTGGTTTGGAATTCTAGGCCAACCAGCTCCAAGGACCAAGTTCCCCAACGGTAAAACCAATTAAATCTAGTTTTACTATTTGCTAAACCAATTAAGACTCACTCATTGAATATGCTCTAATAGTCATTGGCCATTGCTTTGTGCATGCACTGTAAATGGAAATAACATTATGAAATAGAAGGAATATATGACTAAAAAAGTTAAGTATGCTCTACATCATATTCTTGAGTGTATAATGTAAATGTTGAATGAATTCTATTCATGCCTAAAAACATTCTCATTTTCTCTTGCATTTCAAATTGGTACATGGAAGCATGAGCCATGAAGTTAATTAGTCTTTTACTCTTTTCATTGTATTTACTATTTATCAATGTATTGACATGTTCTTTCCATTATTCAACTTGTATTTAAGCTTAATGAACTTTTCTCGATCATTTGCATGTTCTTTTCACACTACTAATGTTATTATTTAGAGCATATAGAGAACCTACAGAAAACAACATAATATGACTTACATTATGATTTCGAGCATAGGATTTATACGTTGTCTTTTTTATATAAGACACGATACCAACAAATATACCCGTTTTTCAATTTCAAAATGCATCAATTTTAAATAAGTAATTATTTTTCATAAACTCGACACAAAATTGTTGAAAGAACTAAACGTATCAAATCTAAATAGAAATATTCAAGCCAAATTGCAAATGAATAAATCAAAATGCAGAACAAAAATTCTATGACTGCCCCTTTTTTTTTTTACAACGGGAAAAATTTTCATTAAGTAAAAAACGGAAATACAGCATAATGCTAATACAACCAAACAGAAACAAAGAAACTAAACTGAGTGTTACTCGCTCTTCCATAACAATTACAATAACAGAAATAACATAAACTTGGATAAAACTGCTCGATCTGGAGGTCGATGTTGTTAGATAATTGTAATGAAGTTCTTCTGCTGGTGGATGACGAACACCAGAAACCTGATGAAAGGCATGTGAGGAGTGAACTGATTTCACAATCGGGGCAACAAAGTAACCACGAGATTAGGAACTCGCAACAGGACCAATCCCAGTGACCTGTTGTTTCAAGGGATTCTTGGATCAGGAGTCCCGTAAGAGTCACATTCCCGTGTATATTTCAAGCTGAATGGGTATTTCAAGCTTCTCCTTTGAGGAAAAGCTCCAATGAGTTGACGCACTCTAAACCCAATTAACAAATTGGGGAGTCGCCTTCAAATATCGTTTTGTCAAGGCAATGATTGATAAAATCATTACCAAGCGAGATTGAAATCGAACCATAGTTAGATTCAAACAACCATCCGATTTTCAAAATCAGAGAAAGCAAACCCCAACCATAAAACCTCTTGCCATTCAAACCCTAACCAATCAAATAAACTAGACCTAACATCAATTAACAAAAGTATCAAGCAAATTGAGTAGACAACTAACAAAGTCATACTAACACACCCAAGAATTAAACAACGAAACGAGAGATGCACTTCCAACAAAGCACTAGGGGAAGAGGAAGAGACATATAAACACAAGGGAAAGGGAAGGATAGACTCAACACTAACCGGGGAAGGGGAAGGGGAAGCCCAAACCTATAGCTACGTGACACTAACCAGGGAGGGGGAGGGGAAGCCCAAACTAAGAATGACGAACCACTAAACATGGGGAGGTTGTAGGGGAGGCCCAAAACACAACACCCGGGGGAGGGGGTAGGGAGGCCCTAGACGCGACACCCAGGGAAGGGATTTGAGAGGCCCAAAAACACGACACCAAGGGGATGGGTTGGGAGGCCCAAAATATGACACTAGGGGGAGGGGGATGGGTAGCCCAAACCGGAACCATAGCACGAGTGGGGAGGGGGGAAACCAACAACGGGAAGAAATGTGGTTGAAAACACGGAAGAGAAAAACGATAAGAAGTGCGTCCAGGGAGCGACGGGGGAAGAAACTAACGGCTAAAGGGGCTAGGCTCCCCGGCGACGAGGCTGGGATGCCAACCCTCGGCGAGCATAGAGAGGTGGGGAGCTGGGAGGTTTTAGGGTTAGGGTTTTGAGAGGATATCAGAGAGAGAGAGGGGTTGTAGTCCAAAAGATATATTTGGTTCCTAATAATGCAAATTGCCAACATGACTATCCTTTTAACAAGCACATTGAACAGCTTATCGATAATTGTTAGAGCCAAGACCTTTTTGGTATAGTTAATTTCCCTAGACTATTTGCTTTATCTATAAATGTCGCCGAGAGCAACTAAGTAGTTCTCATTCAAAGATATCTCAAAGCATGTTGTAATATGCTATATGTTCTCATATGCTATGTCTACCGCGAGACTACCAAAAGTTGTTCCAAATATTAATGCCATCAACATGAACTTTTTCCAACAATAATGTGCGCAAAAGCCAACCAATCCATATAGTCGCGTAAGATAAAGATTGTAGACGGAATAGCAAAAGGTTCTAAGACACTCCACGGAACCGATGTCGTAAAGCCATCTCTCCTAGCTAAACTCAAATCGAATGTTATCTTCAATGACAATAAATAATGGACATACTAAGTATCTTAGACATCAATATTTTTTCGAAGACAAGCCACCCGAACCAAAAGACCCTTTCATTTGGGCAAAAAAATTACTCCAAATTCATCCCTTGAAAGAGGCTTAAGGTGGAAAGTTGATACAGGCATGTCTTTTTAATTTGACAAATTGGTGTACCGAAACAAGTCTAGAACCAAACCAAATTCTCATTATCAATCTGACAGTGGATCAACTTATTACGTATAGTCAAATACACTTGGGATGACCAATTCTCCAATTGAACCATTCGGAAATTCTCAAAGACAAGATGAGCAAGTGGCGAACCGCAAACTGCTCCAACTCTTCTTCCAATATTCTTTTAGCTTGGAGAGAAGTTGAAAGAGAGTAATACAGCCACAGGCCACAGCAAACAGCAGGGTATTCATGAACTCCCACAGCAAAATTCACTCAGGCGGGAAATTCAACTTTAGAAAAAAAGGGAGATAGACGCATCAGTAAACTCCAGATACGAAATCATATAACAGATTCATTGATATCTTCTATAAACCAGGTTATTCATTACATTCATACAAAAGTAGCATTGTAACAATTGACTACATCCTTAACCCTCCCTTACATAAAGATAAGGCTACTGTAAAGCAGAATCTGCAAGATAATTAATCACAATCTAACTTGATTCGAAGAAGGCCAGGGTAAACATGTCTTATTTCCAACATTTTCAGATATGGAAACCTCTCAAAGGAGTTGGAAGAGAAACCCAATGCTAAAGTAACGAGACTCAAAATCAGGTCTTCCAGCACTCTAGTCTGAGGTTTTGGATAGTGAGAAGACATCCAGATAATTACAACATATGAACAGTATTAGACCACTCACAGAGGATGTGTTGTACACGATTTATTCACAGACTTCACGCTTCAGCCCATGTCTCCGGTAGCAAGATGACTTTCAATTTTCGAGTTCAGGACATCAAAATACTACCTGGAGCATGAAATTAGAAGGTATCAATGAAGATCAAGCAGCGCTTAAACAATTTTCCCAAGTACCATATTTCGAGCTGAAGGTCCCTCCACCATTCTGCTGTGCATAATCGCAAATGACAGCACGAGCACAATCATCCCAAGTCCTTGCTATATCCTTAAGAGACATTGGCTGTGAAAGACTTCGAAGAGATATGCTAAACCTTGACTTCGCCTTCACCGAGAGATCTTCATACTCATTACTGCAGAACAGCAATGGAATATATACCATAGTTACGCTCCCCAGAAAGCTTTTGCAGAAAAATTGTGTTTGCTGTCTAACTCAAAATGCTTAAGCAAACTTCTTAATGGTGAATGAAGTTGAGTTTGAAGAACAAAGGGATATTGTTATTAAGACGAAATGATTTGGTGATTCTATTTTTTATATATACCAACTTATTTAGTCCTTATCAAGAGAAGTAGAGAGGAGAATAAACAGAATAAAGAAGGTTCAGATCTGTTAAAGCTCACCTGACATCAACTGGCAACTTGTCCAACAAAATGGGAGAACAATTTGGATAATTTACAGGAACAAGCAGCCTCAATGGCTGAATTGGCGACTGTAGAGAAAAGGCAGCATAAGAAATAAAGAGAGAAAGATATATAATTCCACAATAAATGATATTTATTACAAACAGGTGAAAAATACTCACCATCTGGGCTGATGTGTAGTGCGATTTCAAGTTTGGACTCAGAGATATGGCACTAAAAGAGCACTTGACAATAGTTCCTTCACGACCCTCGGAAGCTGATGCTGCCACAGATGGATCCAAATCTTCATCACTGACATCAACAACAATATCTATAAGACGCTCATTTATTTCTCTGATTTCTTCCAACAGGGCGTGATTAACCTGCAAAAAGGACATAAGACATCTTAACTATAGCAAGTTCAACTTTAACTCTTATCTTTTTCAAGGAAGAAGCCAAAGCAAATCTTCATATCAAGTCATACAGTAAAATCTTTTAGTTTGCAGTGTAAAGTAATCGTAGAAACTCATAACACTAACAGGTTTCACTTTTATCTAAGATTAGAACAAATTACTCATTTAAACTCAAAAAAAGTTGTAGAAAGGGGGAAAGGAGGACTTTATATTCCCTTCATCTTCAAACATAACAGGTGCCCTTCAAAGGTTTTTTGAGCTCACTTGTTTAGCAAGGTTTCGTGACCTCAACCCCAGCTCAATCAATTGACAAATGAAAGCCTAAACACCATTGTTATTGGAATCAGGATCCGGATCGTAGGATCGTGCTATCCTACGATCCAATTTTAGCAAAACGATCCGGATCCCAAGCAGAATCGCTGGCCGTGGGATTGCCACAGGATCGGACGGGATCGTATAGGATTGGTAGATCCTACTTTTCACTTAGTTTGTTGCGAGATCGATCAGGATCGTATAGGACCGTAACAGGATCAGTTAGGATTGGACAATCCTACTCTTTTACTTGTTAAAATGATCCCAATAGCAACTAACGTTTTCTCTAAGCCCAAAAAATGATAACCTAACTTAAAAAGCACAAAATTTATTTTTTAATCTAATCTCTCTCACTCTTACGAAGCTTATATAGCCTTTAGAACATCAATATTATGTGAGAAAAACTAGGTTTATCATTCATGTTCTCTGAAAGATGTGTATTTACTCATTTAGTAACATTTTTGCTCTTTGCAGTTTTGAGCTCCTTTTTGCAGTCTTCTAGGATCCCACTGAGCTGAAAGACATGAGACATAGATAACAAATCGTTTAGATCCGGACCGGGCTCTCGAAAGCTCATGTGACCGGAGGTGAGAAGATATGGGCTAGAAAAGCGCATGTTAATAATCACCGCGGGGCCCTTATGCCCCGAGTGCTCAGCTTCGCTCCAGAAGTGGAACTAACTGGAAGGTCAGTATGGGAAGCCTCTACGGCTACCTTGTAACAGGAGTGAAGAATGACCCGACCCGGCCACAAGAAAACAGGCAGAGTGGCAGGGCAATGGTATTAGACGTTAAGGAGAGAGAAGTGAGTGGGTCTCGATGAGAGCCCAGGCGAGTCTCGTGTGTGATAGTCTAACCTGGATTAAGGATCTAGTTCCCTTCCAACCAGGTCTGGGGTAGGGTTCCAAACCTGCCCTATCCCTTAAAGCACCCAGGCAAGTTTCGTGTGTGATAGTCTAACCTGGGTGCTTGGCTCCTACGCAATTTTATCAATTCAATCTTATCCCCCTATCGATCCAAAGTAGGATCCCAATCCTGACAACAATGCTAAACACACCAAAATTCAGAACACGCTTTTAATATTATTTAAGAACATAAGCTTGATATTTCAGAACATGTATATATGTATATGTATTGATTATATTCTCATTTTCTACAAAAGATATGTTTGTGTTCTAAATTTTAAAGTGTTCTCATATAAGTATGTGCTCTCACATAAGGGGGTATTCTCATAGGGTCCCAATAACGGCCCTCACCTGCCCTAGTTGTTAAAGGGTCAGACCCAACATATTTTAGCAGGGGCAAGCTAATAATGAGTTCAGGCTGGGGCGGGCTTCTGACAGGCCTTTGAGCTCCCTTGTAATTGGTAGTATGTCTTCCAGCCAACTCTCTTTGTCAATCTCACTTCATCATCTATGATAATTATCAATATCGAGATCTGGCGGCTGAGATATGAAACCAAGTATTGTGTCAGAGGGGGGAGAGAAAGGGAGGGAGGGAGAGAGAGAGAGTGTGTGTGTTATGTTCTATTAAATTATATAATTGGTGAAAGATCATGAAGGACGGAAATGATGTTGGAATATCAGAGGAGAGAGAGAGACACTCATATATTTCGATTGAATAAATGAGATCATCCTTGATTGGTTACTAAATCTAGAGCATCAAATTATGTTGTTGGGAATTGATTATTGATGCACTGCATATTACCATCATGAGAATTGAATACTGATATCCATCGAGAATTTTAAGCTCATCATTAGATCATGCACTATGTACTCAATTACTTATGTAGTATATCAATTGAGTATTGACTTGACCCTTGACCTGCCGCGGCCATTTATCAGATTCTCCACACCTTCCCACCCCGACCTGCTTGAGTCTAAACACGACCCTCCCCGGGGCCAGCCCAATAAACAGGTTTACTATCAAATACCATTGCCTAACACAATCCACTATCTACAATTAGAAAAAAAACTTTGTGGTGATCCACAATCTACAATTTAAAAAAAAAAAACCACTACCAACTACAAAAATGAAATAAAGAACTGAAATAGAACTCTCCTAAACTTTTAAGTACTATATTATGGAACGAAGGGAGTAATTGTTAATTTAACTTACAGAACTTTGACTTTATTAGATCCACGAAAAGTGTATGCGCTCCAAATTAGCATTTATTCAGTTTATAGTTACAACCTTTTTCAGATTATTGACCAACTCCCAGTATCTACTTCTATGGCTAGTTGATGGTAACAAAATTTGATCAAGTAGAAAATATGACATCAATGTTTTGATTTAGAAGATTTTGCTACCATCAACTAGCCACAATTGTTGAAGTTGATATGAGGAGTTTAATAGCCATTTTGGGGCTTAATAACTCGTTCATTTTTCAGCAATTTACAAAATCTAAATTCTGTAATTCAAATAGACAATTATACTTTGGTGTTTGTGTACCTGTGTTAGAGTTAGGTTGATTGTTGTTTCAGCTTCATTATTTCTTTAATTATCGATTTTTAATTTGAAGTTAAACTTTCTTATATTCTTTTGCCTAATATCCTTTTCTCTACGACTGATATCATTTTTTATTGTGTTAGGTAATGGTATATGGAAAAATACCATCATTTCGGCCAAAGTGATCCCTAGCAAGCCTTAATCCAGAAGTACAAGGCCTGTAGGAAATATGATGACAACCTGAGTTACCAGTGATGATATAAAGAACCTCCTAAGAAACTTGTCAGAATTAAACTATTAAAACTATCCAGAACATATATATATACAGTTCCCAAAACTACAGGGTGATAGCATGCATACATAGTAGCTGATGACGAATATATTATAACATACAACACTGGCAGGGTTCGGACTTCAGAGAACCGATATCCACAGGGTAGACATTCCTTAAACATTCTAGTCTGAAAAGTTAGAAGAAACTTACGCATTTTGAAAACTAAGGGTATACTCCACCCCAGACCTTAAAACTCTAGAAACAATATCATTTTCCTTCAAAAAATATCCCACTCTATCCATCCTCTAAAATTTGACTCTTTTTTCTCTGGAATGTCCCAAAATACTTGTCAAAATTGTTATGCTGAAATAATTGAGCATATAGATTTTACCTGGAGTGAATGGTGATTGGTTGAAAGGAAAGAGAATATTGAGAAACAATATAATAAATGATGTTTACCTAATTTTTTTGATCTCCCAAAGTATGACAAGTAAACGAGGATGGAGTATAATACTATGAAGATATATAAGAAAATTTTCATTGATACCCCCAAAGATAACATGTCTCCGTAAGTGGAATAAGCAGAAGGCACATCATATGAAGTACCTTCAAAAATTGAAAACCAGCAATGTAACACACAATACCTCAGTTCTGGCCTTCTTGATGCTAGATGTTGCAGTTGACTCTAGCTCAGATGTCTCAGAACCAGCAAGCTGTTTGAAACTATCATTTATGCTACCAACGCCTGCTGCAACATTTAATGGCATTGCACTGGTGTATCTGCGCATTCTTTTCGTTCCAGTACTTCCATCTTGCGTTAGAAAATTTCTAGCTTGCAAGCGGCACTTTGTCATGGCAACCAAATCCTCACCAACTGTAGCTCTAGAACCATTACCAGGAGCTGATCCTGCAATACGGTCAATCATGCTGACAACAGAGCCAATGTCACAGACGGATGCATTTAAGGCTGTTGGTGATATTGACTTTACCTAAAAACAGAGAGATAGTAGAGCATTATCGGCAAATGTATAATATTAACTTCTCGATGGTGTAGAATACACATGGTACTTACTGCTTTCAGCAAGCGATCAAGTGGTTGCTCCGTTAAACTGGATTTTCCAGAAACAACTGTGGAGCTGTTACCATGAGTGCCATCAGGCCCTGCACACTCGAACAAAGGAGATGGTGATATCCCAGGAGTACCAATTGAAAGAGACTGCGATGCAGCAGGTGCACCACTTTGCTGATTTCCAACATTTACGGCATTTGAGAGGGAGGAAACAGCAGATTTCTCAACATCACCAGGCATAGGAGACGGCGCCAAGGGAGTTGAAGGAGACGGAACAAAGGGTGAGTTTGCTGATTGCAAAGGTGTCCCGCCTTTGGGGGCAGATTGATGCAGATTTTGCTGGTCAATTTGCGGAGAATGCTGGTTAATTTGCGGCGATGCTGACTGAAGCAACTGAGGGGAAGAAACAGGGAAAGATGCCCCAGGCTTCAACTGCTGATGTGCGAAGCGCTGGGCCGATGAGAGATGTTGCGGAAAAGCACCTGATCTAAGACCTAAATTCTGTCTCATCTTTTCATTTACATCATTTTGATGAACTTGAGACATCTGATGAGCTGGAATTTGTGAAGCTTGTTGCTGCTTTGCTTGATGGTGTAACTGCTGCTGATGCAGCAGTTGCTGCTTTTGCATCAACTGCTGTTGAATATGCCTATTCTGGAGTTGCTGCTTTAACTGTTGGTTTTGCATAATCTGCTGCTCCTGCTGCTGTTTTAAATGTTGATTTTGGAGCATATTTGAATTTGAATGATGAGCATTGATGTTCGGCTGTAACATACTAACCCCGCTTTGTGGTTGCAAAGAAGTGATGTTTGCCTGCTGAGAAACACTAACAGAATTATGCTGTAAAGATGCCCCTGCAACTTGCTGCATTGAGCTAGGTCCACTTCCCTGTCCAGACTCTAAATTGGAATTGGTCTGTAATGAATTTGCAATATTTTGCTGCGAAGAAGTGATAGCAGATAAAGATGGGACAGAACCATGCTGCAAGCTTGGCACATTGCTCTGGTGCATTGTAGCCATAGAACCTTGCAAATTCATCGACTGCAACTGTGGGTTAACACCAACATCATGTGATTGTGCTTGAGAAATTTGAGAATGAGGCTGTTGTGCTTGTTGCATTGATTGCAGTTGAGAAGGCAAAATTTGCCCTGGTTGCATGGAAGGAGCAGGCCTCCTGGGCCTCTGTGAAGTAAGTAACGAAATGATCTGCTTCTCAAACGACGGTAATTTTTCTCTGTGAGTAGGTAAAATATTGTTTTTTGTTATCTGTAAAAACTGCATTAACTTCTCCAACATATTTTTAAATATTCTGAGCTTCTCAAGTTGGTCCTTATTTGGCTGCTGAGGAACCGATTCATGCTGTTACATGTTTAAAGAATAGTGTTAGAATAATAAAAATATACACCAGCTAATAGATAGTTCTCGCTCTCCATCGGAAATTAACAACAATGCTAGGTCAGCAACTCTACTGTCAAAGAATGCAAGCAAGCAATTATGCTCAAAGTGCACTCAGCACTAGTTTCCACTAGTTTTACATCGAATAGAAACAAGTACATTGACTCTTAACAATATGGGCTACTCAAATCTAGTGCTTATTCTATAGATAATAAGGATATTGCCCCCTTTTTTTGGGTCAAGTATATTTCCCAGGTTTCACATGATCAAAAGGACACGTAAAGCAATAAGTTAGCAGAAACAATAAGGAAGACATGATTAGTCATCATATATAAAAGCTAATACCTGCTGCAGTTTGTAAGAGATTTTTTGGTACATCTCATTAAGATCTGCAAAGTACATGTCCTTCATACTTTTAATCTGTCAAACATCACCAAAAAAGGCAATCATCAGCATGGTTTCAGCCACCATCCAGAGGCAGTGGTTGCAAAATAAAGCAAGCAATGAACTCAGACCAACAATGAAGATTTTCTACATCAAGAAGCAACAGAGTCATCATTGATGTGGCTCACATTAACACCTAAACGAAGAGTAGAAAGCACCAAGCCAGTTAACACAATCCAATAATGTAAGCTAGAAAATACCGATTACACAACCATCAAAAAAATTACAAAACCATAGATCAAAAATCTGACGGCTAATAAAGACAGTGCCTGCGTCCAACATTTCACAGCCTTCCAAATGCTGCCTGAATCCAAAATGAAGTTCCTTGTTGGGATTTCCCAGAAAGGAGTTCAATTTTTGTTTGAAAATTAACAAAATCAGATTTCCTCCATCCCTCTTTAGTTTTTACTTGCATCATATGGATTGGGACTTCGGCACACATTTTCAGGAAGAGATTAGAAAAGGTAAACGAACAAATTTATTAAAATAACTTAAAAACTAGTATGAGGGAAGAGGCTTAAATTGTTAAGATTTTATTAAAAAAATTATGTTGTGTGTTTACCTTCCCTAATAGCATTAGAATGCGTACCCAAGTAACCTAACTCACACTTCCTCTGTTTCTTTTTACTTGCAACCAAGAGGTTTGCACGGTATTTAAGAAACAAGGGAGAGAGAACGTTGAAAAGGACATTGAGATTTCAGCCTATATAATCAACAAAGCTAATTCAGCAAAAAAGAAAAAAAAAATATCCTTTCCAGGCTCCCATTCCCTCTTCCCTATCATATACTACCATCACCACCACCAGCCCAGCCTGGCCAAGCTGCACCACCAACAACAACAACAAAGCAGTCTTGGCCTAGCCGCACACCACCACCCCAGCTCATCCTAGACAGACACACCACCACTGTCAAGAGCCCATCTCAGCTGCACCACCAGCCCAACCCAACCAGTCAAAATTATTTACTTTCTTATCAATTCCACCATATTTTTCTAGTTCTTTAGTAGGTGAAAAACCAAAGAATAATGGGAAAAAATGAATTACGAGTTGGATTAAAGTCTGAAGATAAACAAAAAAGTTTATCACCATTCATCACCACCAACAACGAAGCACAGTCTGGCCTACCCACATCATCATCACCGCTAACCTAGCACACAGACGCGCCACCACCTTCACGAGCCTAGCCGCACCACTAATCCCACCCAACCAGTCGAAATTCTTCTTTTCTTCTCAATTCCACCCACCTTTTCCAGTTTTTCTAGTAGGTGAAAACCGAAGAACAATCGGGAAAATAGAATTATGAGTTGAATTAAATTGAAGTTTCATTTCAAAAGAAAGGTTTATCAATCCCCCAACTAAAACTCTCGTCTTTATTTCTCTCTCTTGTTCAGCCATAGATGAAAATTTACTAGAATTGCAGAAACAATTTGAATCTGCCATGGGGTGGTGCGGCTGGGATTTAGATGGTCTCTCTGTCATCTCTTCTCCAAAAAATTGCACTATTTTGCCATGAAAGCAAAGATATGAAGCCCTAGACAATCGTGTACATACGAGGGACCGAGGGAGGATTTAAATAGCGAAATTCGACCATGAAAGTTCTAGATCCAGAGCTTTCACAGTCGAATTCTGCAATGAAGAGTTTACCAATGCTGAGAAGCTTGAGCAAGTTGTAGATGATAGCCACCAGAGAAGAGAGAAAAGACAGGCCAGAAAAAAATGAGGGGGTGTGGTGGAGAGGAGAAAGATGCCGGAAAAGTGAAGGGGCAAGAAATGTCGGGTGGGAGGGGGTGGCGATGGTGGTGGTAATGGTTGGCGTTGTAGAAGAGACTCCATTTGGTGTAGATAGGGGTCGAGGAAGGTGCAAAGGGAGTAGAAATCAGGAGGGGGTGAATTATGGGTTGCTAATAATCCATCTATTTTTAAATAATGCTCCACTTTGACTTTTGCGTTATTCATAAAGTTTACTCCGATCACATTTTTTATAGGTGTATAAAGACCAATGTTAGCAGACAAGGTATTGTTGAATTTGTCTGAAAATATTCAACATATCAATTTTTTTCATAACTTTCTACTAATGAAAAATTAGAAAATCAATGATCAAAGTTGTACATTGACAAGTATGCAAATCAAAACCGAGCATCTATTTAAAAGCGAAGGGAGTAGTAAAGATTAGTTAGTTACATAAGGGTACATTTGATATGCGTCTATCGAAAAGTTGCTATTTTAAGCTTGGTTTTCCTTAAAAGGAAAGTCTTGCAAGTAAAAAGAAACCGAAGAAGTATGATGCGAAGTATAAAAATTAAAAAAGAAATAAAAGGAACTATAATGGTGTCATTAGGAGTTATACATGCATTTTCATAAAGGAAATTATGTGAAGCGCAAAGAGATACTCACATGGGAATTTTCGAAATTTGTGCAAAGTTAGGAACAATCATGTTTTGGGACCTAAGGACCATAGCACACCAATTGACTACAGCACTAGTCTGGATCAGCCTTTGGCATATAGCCCATACAACACAATTTTGAACGCCAAAACTTAAAACTCAAACTAAGCTGAAGATCAGCACGATAGGTAAACTGTTACCTTTTGATAGACCTCTTCTTGCCAGTCACCAGCATTCACACCACCAGTCTGAGCAGTGGAATCCAAAGAAGCTAATCATAAGGCATTCATGTTAGCTAGATTAAAATTACTCTAGAGTCTAACAAGTGAGAGATGATGACAGATGAGAGCAATTGCATTAACAACGAAACAGGTATATTGTTTGATGAGAAGAAAAGCAAAATGGCACCCATGGTATGTCTAAAAGCAAACATCAAATGGATGATAAAGATATGCTTGCACAAACCATTGAGGTAGACAGCTAATGCCAATGAGAAGATTTAGCGAAAGCAATTAATACAAAGTAAGAATGCCCAAATGTGCAATGGATCCTATGCGCCTATGGGCACCACATCAAACAAGATGAAACAACCAAAATTTAGGTGGAAATTAAGTATTATACTAGATTCTATCCTTCCAAATTCCAATAAGGGGAGCAACTTGGAGTATCAATGTTGAACATACATAGAATACAGAAGAATAGCACACTAGCTTCAGCAGGATACAAAACATAATCCCTGAAAGCATACTTAACACTTAACGTGCACAAAAGCATGAAGATAGCCTATGCCCTACAGTAGAGAAAGAGCAAAGTTCACCCAGAAAAATAGGTAGGAAAACACATACAAGATGGTGCCTCTGGAGGGGCTCTTTGTGATTGGAACAACTGCTTTTGCTGATCCAGTATGCTTTGCTGCTGAAGCAATGGATTTGGATTTTGCATCCGAGGCTGCATATTTGGTTGAACGGAATTTGTTTGCTGCTGCATACCTAATTGCTGTTGTAATTGGGCTGGCTGAGATTGAAGCTGTGACAACAATTGCTGCTGTGACTGCGACTGTGGCTGCGCCTGCTGCCCACCCCCTTGCATTAAAGAAGCATTTTGGTTCTGTTGCGGAACTGGAGCTTTGGGTTGTTGCATCATGTGTACCGAGTGTTGGTTTGTCTGCATGTTATTGTTCCCCGATTGAGTTCCCATCAATTGCTGTTGTGGGAGTCCTCCAACATGACTTTGATTACCTAACTGCTGCTGATGCATGTTTGAAAGATTATTTTGTTGACCGATCATGTGCTGCTGTTGCATGTTTTGGTGACTTTGTTGCTGTTGTGATGGCAAGTTTGGAAGATTGTTCTGCTGCCCTAACAGCCTCTGTTGCTGTTGCTGTTGCTGCTGTTGATGTTGCTGTTGCTGCTGTTGTTGCTGCTGCTGTTGTTGCTGTTGCTGCTGCTGCTGCATATCTGAGATATTACTCTGGTGACCACTCAGTTGATTTTGTTGCAAGTTTGCAGCATTTTGTTGCTGCCCTATTAATTGCTGCTGCTGTGCCTGCGATGACATCATCGACTGCTGGGGTAATTGTGTTTGCTGTTGCTGGATAATGGAGTTCTGCTGCGACTGTTGTTGCGATTGTTGCTGCTGCCTGAGCACTGATTGTTGATGCTGCTGATGAACAGACTGAGATGGCTGTTGAATAGAAGACTGTTGGTTTTGCTGTAACCCTGAAATCATAGAAGGCTGCATAACGGATGATGTCTGCATGATAGGTTGTTGATTAGCCTGTAAGACGTTTTGCTGAGGCTGTGATGGTGGTTGCTGTTGCTGTAACGGTGTCTGCATAATTGGTTGTTGGATATTTCCCTGCTGTAACTTTTGCTTTAACATCTGATGCTGCATCTGTTGCTGATACATGTATTGCTGAGTATTTTGGGACTGCTGTTGCTGCTGGGTACCAACCTGTTGAGTATGTTGTCTTCCTTGAAGTTGCCTCTGAGCATTTGTGAACATACTGGAAGCAACTCCCTGGTTCATTGTATTTCCCATTGAGTTTTGTGAGATCCCAGAAATATTCTGCATGTTGGTATTCTGAGGACCATTTGCCATGGGATTTTGTGCCAACCCACTTACAGTTGGCAAAGAATTTGGCAAACTGGCAGTAGTTTGCATGCCTGAAGATGCTATGTTGTTTTGCATGTTCTGAGCTATAAGCTGCTGCCGAGCTTGAGACTGGTTAGATACCATCTGAAGGGGAACAGATTGACTCTGGTTCTGCACTTGGGACTGCATACTTTGAGAAGGTACTGAGAGAAAAGGCAAAAGTGAAAACGTGACTGGGGTAAGATATAAAGTTCATTGTTCACTTACAAAGAAACCAGAACCTCAAAAGACAGCAACAATCACAGAAGAGAATAAGAGGTCCCTCGACTAATTATATTAAGGATAATGGTATTCACAGTCCTTTTTTTCATCTCTTTTCTTTTCAACTTTTCCTGTAATGGGATTTACAGCCCACAAACACTGAATTTGCAAGTTATTGTCTTACTAAAAAGTGACTAACTTAAGTGATTACCTTAACGACAACAGTGATAGGAAGTGCATACATAATATGATATATAACAATTAAACCGTCCATTACTGTCCAGATAACTCTGCAGACCATTAAATCAACCAGGATATAAAATACCACCAAAGTTACTAGCATTGCTGGCAGTTGCCCAGAATTTGTACAAGATAAGCTCCACAATAAGGAATTATTAAGCAATGTCTATTTGAGAAACAAAAGCTAAAAGGGTAATACAAGAAAGAGATGTAGAACAAATACAATATCCTATCCATGAAGTATGTGAAACCAACAGGATCAGGTAAACGAAAATCTGCAACAGGTTATTACAGATCTAATGAGACAAGACCATAGAGAAGGAAAGACGTCTTCCTCATACATTTTTATATATTATTCAATTGAATAACAAAAGCACATCATATTGTGAGCGAGAAGAAAAGTTAATAGCACAGGTAGGTGAAAACTCATATTAAAAAAAAAAAAAAAGAAGCTTGACTTAGGAACTCTAATTTGACTGTAACTATAACATGCTCATGATAAGCCACAAGAATTATCATCCTGACCAGGAATATTGCGATGGATGAATGATTCACCTCAAAAGCAGCACAACAAGCGAAAGACTTCTCCAATGGATATGCAATGAACCTTTGGAATATAGCTTGTATAGAGCATAGTAATTGGACTTGAATAGTCATAGAACCATTATTTTTCTGCATCCTCTGTGGTGAGAATGGAGAGAAGCAAAGATATTATTTTCTCTTTTCTTCTAAGAGATAATAAGATGAACTGGCCTAGGGTGGGTTGATATGGGTAGTGCACTATAATTCGGTTAGAAGTTAGCTTGGGAAATAAGTTAGAGAGTTAGTGAGCAAAGCAATGCTATAAATTCAATATATTAGGCAAAGGCAAATTATGTTGAAAATTGCTGAGAGTTTAGTTTGGAATTGGGGAGATAATAAGCCTCTCGAAACAGTGTTCCTTCTATCGCAATTCGCAGAACACCTCAGATCACTGAACGGGTACGGGAATGCAATTCGCTGGTTGGGAGAATTTGGATAGCGGGAGGTGGTATGGATTTTGGGAACATAATACGTGCTAATATATATCTTGGATAGTTGGATCCATAATATAAAAAATATATATTATCTGGTAAAAATTACAAAGGGGGGGGGGGTAACTTTTTGTAATGTTTTATTTTACATTTCCTAAACTGATTGAGGAAAATAAAATAAAAAGAAACAGAAACAGAAAAACAATATTTTCTCTTAGGTGACTTACGAAATAAAGAGTTATTTTTCTTGCATTTATTATGCTTTATTCCTTAAGTTCCACAAAGAGGAGATGAAAAGTTAAAAAGTGTTGATCTATTACAGACAAAAGTGGGAGAGTCCAGACTCCCGAGAGAGAAAGAGTTGTTCAGGCTTACAGGTTGTATTGGGTATTCATGTGGATGCCAAGTGCCCATTTCCCTTCTCACCCCAAATAATTAAAAAAGAAAAAGAATGACTAACTATCTACTTCACTACTTTTTTCTTATAAACATTCTCTTTCTACTCTACTTCCCCCTCTTCTCTATGATGGCCAAAGGATTGGCCGACGAGTGATATCCTGACCACAAAATTATATCGTTGCCCTCGACTAAACATCCTGCGCAAAAGTCCCAAAATCTCCATATAAGAAATCACACAACTCATCCCCAATTTATAGATCTAGGGTTTTCTACTCAAACCCTAGATCTCATATTGGATGGTATGAAGCAATTACCTGTATCATAGCTTCTCATCCACAAACAAAAAGTGTCGGTCAGGTATTTGGAACGCCAATTTTGCCTATTTAGCTCGCATAACCAACAATTTGATACGCAGCCAAATCGCATTTCAGAATGGATGAACTGAAACATGATTCGTGGGAGGTAGGGGGGAATTAGGTAGCACTGTCTCGAAAGCTTGCAGTCGTCCTTAATTTTACTGTTCTTTTAGAAATTATCAATCAAATTTCATCATATTTCCATAATCAATTTGTTAAATTCACTCCAAGCAACGTCGGTTCATTACAAACAATAGGATATTACTCGACAAGACAATAAGGACCTTCGCTCTAATTTGAAAGGTAAAAACAATAAAGACGCTAACTCTAAATGAACAAAAATATTATTGAGCAAAGAAAAAAATACTAACTTGCAAAACATAGGTAAAGACCTAAATTACAGTGTTTGGCACATGAAAAGCATATATAAAAGTGATATACATAACACAATCTACACTTCTAACAAACTGTACGCAGAAGGAGCAGCACTACTAGTTATAAGTACCTGGATCCTGCGAATTTCTACTCATACCAGCCGAGTTAGAAGGCATAGCATTAGGGAGTGTATTCTGAGATTTTGACTCCATTGTAAGCATCTTTAATGATATCTTCCGCAGATAATCAGACTGACATCAAAGTACAATAGCACATAAGAAACAGAGCGTCAATAACAAATAGTTGATAATGTCTATAATATGATGACCAAACTGATGCAGTGACGCGCCTAAACTATCAAGATTAATGTATAAGCAAATGCAGGATACCTGGTTCGTAGCAGCACTATATATCTTTTCTTCAAATCTTATAGCAATCTGCTTGAGTTCTTGCAGCCCTTCTTGACCAGAAAAAGGGAGATGTCTCTTCAAAGTTTCCATTCTACAATTTGAAAAAATATATAATTAACAGCATCATTGATCATACCCATATCTTTGTTATATATAAACAGGAAACGAAGTCACAAAAAGCAGCCTTCAGCTCATCAACCCAACCATACAACTATTCCCAAATCATCAAAACATACACCACCTTTGACTGTCCCCCCTCTTCAACTGATGATGAATTACATTAAGAGGCAATATTAGCAGTATATTAACTCAAACATTTGGAGGTAGCTGCCACTATAGCATCAAGAAACTATCATTCCATGTTCAAGTCGACTAATCAGCAACCAACTAATCATCCCATTTTTCCAGGTATTACGACATGAAGTTTCCCTCAATACAACAATAACAACAACAAAGCCTTAGTCTTAAAATGATTTGGGGTTAGATAACATGAACCATCATAAGGAACCGCCACTCAAGAGTTAAACAAGAGAAGCAAAGGAATAAGTTAAAGAGAGTAAACAAATAAAAAAGAGAAAGTGAAAGTGAGGGCGACAAGAGAAAACATAAATCAATAAAACGAGGGTGGGGTGGTGTAAGGTGGAAACTATAATATGAAGACAAAAATATAAAATTTGTGAATGTCATATACAAGTGGGATAAGACTATAAGAGGTGATGTAGAGAGGGGGAAGGGAAGGAAAAACCAAATGCAAAGGTCTGAAACAAACCTGAAGAAAGGGAATAAATAAAATATGCAAAGGGAGAAAAGTTAGCAAAACACGAGTAAAGTCAAATGAATCAAAAAAGAAAAATGTTAGTCAAGCATGTCATTTACGTAAATTCTCTCTCTCTCCACTCCTTATCCAACGCCAAGTTTTCCACAATTCCAAATAGACTCATATAACTCTCAACCACCTCATCCAAGTTTTCTTGTGTTACCTTTAACAATATCATCACTTTGCTACTCTTCCGGTCTCCTAACTTATGCATCACTTGGTACCCATCTTACGTGGCTAAACCAACTAAGGCGATTCTCTCGCACATTAGTCTCCTAACTTATGCATCACTTGGTATCCATCTTACATGGCCAAACCAACTTAGGCGATTCTCTCGCACATTATCCTCAATAGGTGTAAGCCCTACTTTCTTCCTAAATAATCTGACTTCCCAAATGATTCTTTCTTGTATAGCCACACATCCAACGTAGCATACGCGTCTTTGCCACATTCATCTTATGAAAGTAACAATGTTTCGCAATCCAATGTGGTAGAAAATTGGGGCATGTCGGGGTCACATAGAAACCTCGTGCCACTATTCCACTTAAACCGACCTCCACTCATTCCATGAGCCACATCTCCATACAATTCCCTATTCTTCAGATAATAGATCCCTTGATAGTGAAAAAATCAAAACCTTAGACAACCTTCTCATCTAAGGTGATCTCCCCTACATCGGTGCTTCTAACCCCACTAAACTTACCTTCCAAATATTTTGTCTTACTTATGCTAAGCCTAAAACCTCGAGATTACAAAGTTTGTCTCAACAATTCCAACTTACTTTCCACACCTTCTTTCGCCTTATTAATCAACACAATATTAGCTCCGAACTATGTTATGTGGACTCATATAGGAGTGTCGAGTATAGGTACGGATCTGAGTGTCCGGTAAGGCGGTACGGCACTTCTAAAAAATCAGGACACGGGACTCTGTTCGAAATTTGGACACGGGTACCGGTACGCGAAATTAATATCTTATAATATAAAATTTAATAATAAATCCAATAATTTAAATCTACATAATAAAAAGGAAGAGAGAGACATGAGAATAAAAAAGAAAACTGAAAAAGCAAAAAATTGAACCTTGTTTTTTGAGTCCCCCCACGTGACTACACCCCCTTTTTTCTTTTACAAAACAACCCCGCCAACCATGAAGCCAGAAGTAACAAAAGACAAACTCATTTGAGAAACCCTAACGGGTAGCCACCATGCAACCACCATGAAAGCCACCAGAAGCTTCTCACAACACCACGAAACCACCATGAATCTACTCGCCTCTCAATGACGACTTAAAGCCTTAAGTATTTGTCCTCTTCCATCTACATTTAGTGCTTCAATTTTCAGATGTAAAGTTACAAACCCTAGATCTAAGTAACCTAAATATGACGTTTTTCAAGAGTTTCCTTCTTCTCTTCTCTTCTATTCTCTTCTCTTCTTATCATTCGAACTCTAGGGTATGAGAATCTAGGGTTGGCCATGTCCGAGTGATACTTGTCGAATCTGACACAGATTTCGCACCGGTGTCGGTGTCGTACTGACACCGGTACTTGGCAAAATTAGCCAAGTCCGGGTAACAGAGGCTGCGAATATCATGCACTATAGTACATAGTCTTGAATTTACCTTATAGATTCGTCCATGAATATGGCAAAGAGAAAAGAGCTAAGAGAACCCTTCTATCTTCTCAACATCGGTCAGCACACTTGTGCTAGCTCCCTCATAATGGCATTAATAGTTTCAATATACTAGCCTCAATATCTACCAAAAAAGACAATAGGATACTCTTCATACCTTTACATCTATTATAAGCATGTTTGATTTGATGTCTAATACTGGTGGGAATTTGGAAAGCTGAGTGATTTCACCCATGACATCGAGTGGAAAGTGTATCCCTAATATGGGATTTATGTTATGGTTCAGCTAGGGCATTGTTGTGTTGGGCCCTTGTGCAAAAGCTTGATAATTTTAGGTTAAGAGACTTCTTCCTAGGACTTACAAAATATCTTACTTGGACTTTTCATTTTTATCTTTAAGTACCACTATTAAGGGACTTCTCTTCCCTCTATGACTCACACGCTATGTTACTTGGACAGTTGGACTCTTCAAATTTATCTTTTAGTACCAATATTAAGAGAGGGAGAAAGATCAAAGTTATGCAATTTACTCTCTAAGAGACAAAACTACACTCCGCACAAGTTCGGCTATTGATTTAATTCTCGTTCTTGATTGATATAACTAAAAGACTTCTCAAAGATGCAATTGCCAATAAGTTCTAGATAAATCCTTCAATTATATTCCACAAGAGGCAGTCCATAAGCCTGAACAATAATCGAAGTCACTAGTGCCACTAAATAAATGCCACTTACCACGCACGAATAGCAGTAAAGATTTATTCTTCTTCATAATCCTATTGCATCCTCCTACAAATATAACTATCCATATTTCCAGAAGAGATTAGACAAACAGCCCATCCCATTTCCAGTAATATTCTGATATTCAGAACATGAAAATCCTTGGTTTTCTTTTCCATAAGTATATGTTCCCACCCAAAGATTTGATCTTTCATTGGTGCATAAGCTTATAAAAAGAGTCAAAACTCAATTCTCAGATTATAAAACTCTTTTACTACCAACAATACGAAAGCCCCATCGAGCTTTGCCCAATTCAGAACCATTCTGTACAAATTTTGTTCAAATCATAAAAAGATAAAGTAGTATATCGGAACCAAAAAACATCACTATCATAATATGACTACAATCAGGTCATATGTTAGATTTTCATATACTACTTTTTTAAATGATTTAGGCATTTCTCATCACTCAAAGACCAGAAATCAAGAACAATTAAAATTAGAAAAAGTGAGAGAATTCTTCAGAATCATATATTGCACAAATTCAACAAATTCGCAGAAAAAATAAAAAAAAAATCGACATAAATAATGAACTCACATCTTATTGACAATCCTTTGGCGAGATTCAGGTTGAAGTTGGCTTCGCCAATCGCCACCATCCATCGGAGGTGGCGCTTCAGTTTGAGTAGGTCTCCAATTGTTGGAATCCATTGCAAAATAAGTACGTCAGCTGTGGACTAATTAATCTGTTGAATAAGTAATTTCAGCTTTCTCGAATTTGATGAGCTGAAAGCCCTAAAAATGGAAGAAGGGAGAGCTGATAATTCATGAAATTGGTAAAATTTAGGAGAGAGAAAACCCTAAAACATGGAGAAGATGAAGATGAAGATGAAAGATGAAGAATCGAGGTGGGGAGGCCGATGTTGTGTAAAGAAAGAGAGAAGGTGGATTGCTGATTCAAAATGTAGTATTTGTCTTTGGAAAGACATGCAAAGTCTTCCAATTGGTTACGGAAGCTGAGTAAGACCTTTCTTTCTTTTACTTCCTTTGGTTGTTTTTTTACATGTATTATATAGGGATGGACATGAGTTCACGACTCTACTCAGAATTCTATTGGAGTTTTGACCTCGTCCTAATTTAAGAATTTGGATTGGGTCTAATTTTTCAAAACCCTAAGGGTTCAGGTTTGAGTCTATGTGAAAATTTTAGAGTATGGATTTTTATTATAGTTGATTGAAACCTTATTTAGTCCAACCTCTAGATTTTAGATAATTTATCATTTTTATTTAAATCTTGATATTCTTAAACAGTAAATTAAGTAAACATTTGTTAGCCCTAAAACTTCACAGAGCCGACTCGAGAAAGAGGAGAACCATTTTTCGATGCTTCCTAAAAAACCTCATCATCGATAGTCCTCCACTACACAGGTCACCTGTGTGCCACAAAAGATTTTTTTTTTTTTGTATTCAACTACTCAAGTTTTCATTAGTTACATTTCTAGAGTATGGATCTACTTTTGAAGTTACAGGGACTTTCAAATTCTTTGATTTTTTTTGGTAAACAAAGCCAATTCTTTGATTTAGATTATGCTCGCTTTAGTGCTTTATTGATGGTCGATATTACGAGAGTCGATAATAGCTTTAGGATGATAATTCTTCAAGAAACTTGATTTATACAAAAACTTCGCAAAAAAAAAGGAAAAAAGCTCCAACCTTGGATCCGATATACCCAAAGGGTATGGGTTTTAGGTCCAATTTTTCCAAACCCTTACATTGCTGGTCAAATAAAAAAAAATTGGTTTTGGGTGAGGCCCGACCTTTCACATCCCTAATCATATGGGCGCAAGGACCAAGGAGATAATAGACAAAAAAAAACATGCTAGAAAAGAGAAAGAAAAATAAATTGTCAAAAATAAACTTCATACAAGTAATAAAAATTTGCTAAAAAAAAAGGGAAACTATGTAAGTAAAAAAAAGGATGTATTATTTTTTACTATGGCGTGCACTTCAGGATACCATATCCTATCCAAAAATATGGGAATCTGATATTCGGATCGGCAAAAGCGATTTGAATATGAGCCGAAAAATCCGAATATCTATATTTTCCGGGCCAAATCGATCGAATATCCTATATGGAGCCTTTGAAAACAAATTCTAAACCAAATCGACACTTAATTAATCTTTCTCCAATTTTATCTGATCTGAATCCAATCTCATAATTAATTAACTATTGATCATTTCAGTAGAATTAAAAAATAAGTAAATATTGATTTTTTGAATTATCCAAATTCTTTAAAACTCAAGCGCTTCTAAATATTTGTTTTTTTTTATTTCTTATCCAAATTATCCGAAACATAAAAAAATGAAACGGATGTCCGATATTTCGGATTTTATCGACAATTAAAAGATCGGCTTGTTTGTATCATATTTTTTTTTTGCATATACCACTACTTTGGACAAGGTTTTTATTAACGTGTTGCTATTTATCGTCCTATTACTCCTTGCTATCGTATTAATATATATTTTTATACTTTAATCTGTAATCCCCCACAATTTTAAAGAATTTTCATAAATATATTAAAGTATTTATGTGGTTATATTTAAATCCAAATGAGTTTGGAAAATGATTTGACTTTTAAAAAGGGTTGACTATTTTAAAAGTCAACTAAAAATATTTTTCATAGCTTAATAAAATTTGTAAATTTAATTAAGCATGTTTTAATAAGATTTTAATTATTAAAAGCATATTTGAAAAGAAAGCTTAATGGAATCGAAAGCCCAAAAGTAATAAAAAGGGAAAGGATTATTTGATGACTAAAGTCCTAATAAGCCCATCTTATTAGTCATCAAAGTTTTAATTATTGAAATCTCTTTTCCTAAGCCCAAAAGGATTAGCCTATTTAAATATCCTAAAAACCCAAATATTTTACCCTACACTCTACTTTCTCTCTCCTCCCTTGCACGTGATTTTTCTTCCCCTCTCACCCGCCGACTTTTTCTCTCTCTTCTTCCCTTTGTGCGTGATTTTCATATTTTCTCTCAAAAGCTTGTTTCTTCTTCGCTAAGTAATGTTTCTTGT
This sequence comes from Beta vulgaris subsp. vulgaris, assembly GCF_026745355.1. NCBI lineage: Eukaryota > Viridiplantae > Streptophyta > Magnoliopsida > Caryophyllales > Amaranthaceae > Beta > Beta vulgaris. Next base: position 4,872,585 of record NC_079203.1, read on the forward strand.
TGAACAAGAAACGTCACAAATCTTTTCAAGAATCACAGTAGTGCTGCCGCCGCCCCCTTGCTGCTGTCACAGCCTGCCGGCGCCCTTCCTTCCTCTTGTTTTGGTTGTTTTTCTTTTCTTCTTCTCTAAGATTCCATTAAAGTATTAGTTTTTATATTATTTTATTGTTTATTAACATGTTTATGATTTAAATTATTATTTTATATGGAAAATATATTTCGGTTGTCATATATGTAAAAATAATAAATGTCATATTTATTATTTTCAGTTTTTATTATGAAAGATATAGTTTTTAGGGTTTTTGATCACTAGAAACTGTATATTTAAAGTATAAATATGAGTTTTGGTTAGAATATGATTTTATATGTATTAAATATATTTTCCGAAGATTTATAAATTTTTATAAGTGCTGGAATTTCAGAAAGTATGTATTTTAAGGGTTTTTAAATGATTTTTAATCACTAGAATAGTTGTACTATACTAGGGATTAAAAATAACGAAAGTTTAATACATAAAAACGATTTTAAAGACGTTTAAAAGGGTTTGGGACGTTTTTAAAGTTGCTGTAAATTTTTAGTTCAAAGTATTTATTTTATTATTTTATTTTCTAGGCGGAGAATTCATAGTAGGAGACTTTTAGAGCGAAAAGTGGCCTACCGATTCGTTTACACAAGGTACGTACATAGTCTACGTGCTATATGATTTAGAAACATGCATTAGGGATGTTTTATTTATTAGTATCATGTATAGGACTCTGTTGTTCGTATATATGATTACTGGAATTGTTTTACATGTTATTTTGTCTATGTGCTACATGTAAACTAGAAGTATTTATGAGTATGTTTGTATGGAAGTTCGATGCAAGCAGATAAGTCTAGTTCATGTATTAATTCGTGAGTGAATTAATGTAAGTAGGTTGAATCATGTGTTACATAGATTCATGAGTATTTATTTATCTTGTAAGAACCGTGGATCTTATTTGGTAAATATGAGTTATACCTATATAAAGGTACAATTTACTGTTGGCTAGGTTCAACAGGCAAGTTAGTAAAGAATAAAAGAAGTTAAAGGAGTCTTGAATGATAAGTTGTGAACACTTGTTAATTCTAAGATAAAAAGGAGTTTTGGTGATGTTTATGTGTTATTAGTTATGTATGTTATGTGCTTGGTTGGTGTCAACACAAGTATTAAAATGAATGCAACGTAAAGTGAAACGAGAGTATGTTATAGACTTTAGACTGGTGCACGTCTAGAGTTGGACACTAAGGGTTGGGATACATAGTCCGCCGTGATATGTATTTTCCTAGGATTGGATTGATCACCTTTCCTTTTTAGTTCAAAGGTTCCTCGATATCGCAGGTCAATTGGAATATGTGGTAGCTCCCATATCTCCTACTTCAGTATAGACAACTCGTCCCATAACTATTCCATTTAAAGAAAAAATAAAAGTTTAGAGTCTAGTTCAGTAGGAGTCGTCTGCAGATTGTTATATGTTTATTATTATCTATTCCTGCAAGTTATGTTTTTGTAGTATCATGTTTAGGGTTATGTATGTCTGATATGTAGTACTCAGCTTTGCTGATTACGTGCTTGTCTGTGTTTGTGATCATGGCTTTGCCTATTGATCCTGTGGTGATCCTTCGGGGGAGCAGAGTCAAGACAGCATTGACATTCCAGGTTCGAAGATGCATATCATTGGGGAATCTGGAATGGAGAGGCTCTTGTGACATTAGTTTTATTTAAGTTGTTTTCTAGAAGTTTATATTTTCAGACAATAGTTTAAGCTGGTGTGTTTAATTCTGACATTGTCATTTGGTTTCATAAAGTTTTAATAAAGTTGATTTTTAATAAGTTTTCCGCTGCAAAATTCTGAGTAAGCCGAAACGTTATCACACGGGCGATAATGCGTGGGTAATTCTCTAAGGTTTATTATAAAGTTATTTATAGAAAAAGAGAATTATCGGGGTGTTACATAATCTTATTCTTTTTATCTGTATTTCCCTTCACTCGTTTTCTCATCCTTACCTTCCCTATTCCATTGTTAGGTTCTCTATTCCTTGGTAACCTTCCTGACCCCTTTATTGACGTGAGTTAAGGTTGTCGTCGTTTGGAAAACACCGCTTGAAACGTCTAACTTTATTTCAAGTTACAAATAAACGAAAAATTCATTGTCTTTAGATAGAAAAGGTACAACAGGGTGACCAAATATTGGAAAAAAAATCCAGATGTTTTAAAATTTGGGAAGAAGAGCAACAAAGTGGTGGTTTTTTTTCGTTTTAAACGAGAAAGAAGAGCTAAAGGGAAATGAGGAAAATGGTGGAGAAAGGGAAGTAGTGAGAGAAATGTCGAAATGATGAGAGGGAAAGAGACTAAAGTATAGGAATGTACACAATAGTAAATAAATATAGGGAAAATTTGTAGTCGTTAGACAGCTACATTAAAAGCTACTCCCTCCATCCCATAATATAAGTCATGTTTCTTTATCAGGTGTCCTAAAATATAAGTCTTATTTCTATTTTCAATTATAAATTATGTCATAAGACCCTCATAAGATTAAATAAAAATCCTAAAAAGTCCTCACTATTTACTCTCCCAATGCACCCACTATTAATGACAAAATGAGATCTTTTATCTCAAACCACTCACGACCACCTCATTAAGTTTCCATTAAGGTTGTAATGAAATTTGGTTTGTCCATGTCTAAAGTTGTAATCTGTGTGCCTATTGTTTTAAGCATTTCATTGGTTAATTAAAGTTTAAATAATTTCATTGGTCAACTTTTTTATGGGTGGATTGCTCTTTTATTTGCTTAGCACCATTAGCTTTCCATCACCAACAGCAAGAGGCTGTTGAGATTCCTCCCACAATAAACGCTTCCCCCATTGAATGTTCAGCTTTTGTTTTTTTTTTTTCAAAAGGAAAAAATCATTATAAATGTTTCCAAGATAAAATGAATCTATTTATCAAGATTCTACTTACCTTAATTCTCGCGTAAAAACAGAATCAAAACTTATATTATGGGACGGAGGGAGTATTCCACTAACTACTAGTTACATTCAACTAGCCGCTAATCCCAATAGTTACAATTAGGTCTTGTTTGGTTGACAAAATAAATCATGGGAAGTGCAAATTTCTAGGAAGTAAAAATATATGAAGTTGTTTGGTTGACAAAACCATGGGACTTTGCACTTCCTAGGAAGTTCTATTTCCTCCAAAATGGAGGAAGTTACTTACCTAGGTCCCCCTGGGTAAGTAGAGTTTCCCATAAGAATATCTACTTCCCATTATCAACCAAACACAATTTTACACTTCCTAGGAATTTCAAATACATGAAAAAAATAACTTCCTAGGAAATATGACTTCCTATATACAACCAAACAATACCTTATTGTAGCATTATTGTAATCCCCCACATTTTTAAAGGATTTTCATAAATATATTAAAGTATTTATGTAATTATATTTAAATCCAAATGAGTTTGGAAAATGATTTGACTTTTAAAAAGGGTTGACTATTTTTAAAAGTCAACTAAAAATATTTTATAGCTTAATAAAATTGAAATGTTTTAATTAAGCATGTCTTAATAAAAGCTTTAAGCATTAAAAATATTTATTTAAAAGAAAGTTTAATGGAATCGAAACTCCTAAAAGGATAAAAAGGAAAAGAGTCCTATTGATGATTAAAGTCCTAAGTTGATCATCTTTTAGTCATCAATAAATTTTAAATCTTATCTCTTTTCCTAAATTCTAATCTTATCTCTTTTCCTAAACCAAAAGGATTAGTCTTTTGTAAATATCCTAAAACCCAATTATTTTATCCAACCCAATTATTTTCTTCATAACCACGTCCTTCATACTTCTTCCCCCTATCGACATTTTCTCTCCCTCTCTCTTTGTGCGTGAGTTTTATTCTCTCAAAAATGTTTCTTCTTCGCTAAGTAACGTTTCTTGTTGAACAAGAAACGTCACAATTTCTTGAAGCCGAAAACTGCCGCCCCACCTGTGCTGCTGTCACCGCCGTCGGCGCTCCTTCCTCCTTTTGTTTTGGTTGTTTTTCTTTACTTCTCCTTTAAGATTCCATTAAAGTCCTAATTTTTATTGTTATTTTATTACTATTTACATGATTATGATTTGAATTATTATTTATTATGAAGAATTAGTTTCGGTTTCATATGTATAAAAGAAAAAAAATTTCAGATTTATTATTTTTAGTTTTAATCATGAAATATGGTTTTTAGGGTTTTAAATCACTAGAAACGTATATTTAAAGTATGAATATGAATTTTGATTGGAATACGATTTTTATATGCATTTAAAATATTTTCAGAAGGTTTAGAAAATTTTATAAATGCTGGAAATTCAGAAAGTTAGTATTTTAAGGTTTTTAATGATTTTTAATCACTAGAATAGTTGTACTATACTAGGGATTAAAAATAACGAGAGTTTAAATTATAAAAACGATTTTTAAAGACGTTTAAAAGGGTTTGGGACGTTTTAAAGTTGCTGTATTTTTTTTAGTTCAAGTATTTACTTGATTATTTTATTGTTGTAGGCGGAGAATTTATAGTAGGGGACTTTTAGAACATAAAAGTGGCCTACCGTTGCGTTTATACAAGGTACGTACATAGTCTACGTGCTATATGGTTAGAAACATGCTTAGGGATGTTTTTATTTTGTAGTCATGTATAGGACCTTGTTGTTCATATATATGATTTACTGAAATTGCTTTACATGTTACTTGCCTGTGGCTACATGTAAACTAAGAATATGTATGAGTATGATTGTTTGTATGGAAGTTTGATGCAAGCAGTAAGTTTAGTTTGGTATTAATTCGTGAGTGAATTAATGTAAGTAAGTTGGAATCATGTGTTACATAGATTCTTTGAGATTATTTATTTATCTTATAAGAACCGTGGATCTTATTTGGTAATATGAGTTATACCTATATAAAGGTACATTTACTGTTGGCTAGGTTCAACAGGCAAGTTAGTAAAGAATAAAAGAAGTTAAAGGAGTCTTGAATGATAAGTTGTGAACACTTGTTAATTCTAAGATAAAAAGGAGTTTTGTGATGTTTATGTGTTATTAGTTATGTATGTTATGTGCTTGGTTGGTGTCAACACAAGTATAAAATGAATGCAACGTAAAGTGAAACGAGATAGGTTATAGACTTTAGACTGGTGCACGTCTAGAGTTGGACACTAAGGGTTGGGATACATAGTCCGCCGTGATATGTATTTTCCTAGGATTGGATTGATCACCTTTCCTTTTTAGTTCAAAGGTTCCTCGATATCGCAGGTCAATTGGAATATGTGGTAGCTCCCATATCTCCTACTTCAGTATAGACAACTCGTCCCATAACTATTCCATTTAAAGAAGAAATAAAAGTTTAGAGTCTAGTTCAGTAAGAGTCATCTGCAGTTTGTTGTATGCTTATTATTATTTATGCTGTAGTATCATGTTTAGGATTATTTATGCCTGATATGTAGTACTCAGCTTTGCTGATTACGTGTGTGTTTGTGTGTGTGATCATGGCTTTGCCTATTGATCCTGTGATGATCCTTCTGGTGAGCAGAGTCAGTATTGCATTGACATTACAGGTTTGCAGATGCATTGCATTGGGAATCTGGAATGGAGAGGCTTATACTTAGTATAGTTTGAAGTTTTTTCGTAGGGACATCTTTACTAAGTTTGAGGTTTTAGTTGGTGTGCTTTAGTTTTGAAACAGTTGTCATTTATTTCATAAGTTTAATAAAGTTGATTTTATTTTAGTAATTGTTTTCCGCTGCAAAATTCTGAGTAAGCCGAAACGTTTTCACACGGGCGATAATGCCTGAGTAATTCTCTAGATTCGTTATAAAAGTATTTTCTAGAAAGAGAGAATTATCGGGGTGTTACAATTATAGCTATTGAAATCGCTAATTTCACCGGAAAGGTCCCTTTTTCAAAAAAAATATTTAAAAGCAGTGTGGCGGGAGATAATCCGAATTTATCGACAAATGGCCCAATTCTGTGCGACGAAGTGTTCTGAGTTCTAAAACACATCTTCTACTCACAAAGCTTTTCTGAAACGAGCAAACATCAACAATGTCAGTTTACTCACTCCCAGTTCTATCTCGCTTAGAAATCGTCGGCATTTTAGCCGAATATCAAATAATCAATCTCTCTGAAACCGATCTCACAAACCCTACCCCTAATTTCGTCTTCAATTTATACACTTCTCTCTTACTCCATCTCGATTCTCTCCAGTTAAATTTTCTCTCTCTTACTTACAATTGTAATTATAACTCTAATGCTAATTTCTAACCCTAAATTTTCTCTTCAATTGATTTCTATTGCTTAATTTTTGCAGGGAAGATCCTAGTCAGGTTGATTTCGCATCGTTGGAGCGATTCGAGAATCCTGATATGCATGTTGATGCAATTAGGGCTACTAATTTGTATGGCAAAATTAAGGATGTTTTGCTCGCTATTGAGTGCCCTATTAGTTTTACTTTCCATGATTTGGTTCGGCCCGACCCAAATCGTACTATCAAGTTTATATCTGCCATTATCAACTTCTTCCTTCACAAGTGAGTTTCTTTGTTTTGCTCAATTTGCTCGATTAATTCTTCTTACTCGCTTTCCAAGGGTGGAAAATTTGGTTGAAAGCTTTGTCTGATCTTTCCTACATGTGGTCATGGACCTCATACGCTGTATCCTTCTTCTGTTTGTTTTTCATATAGTTTACTTACAAATCTATGTTATTTGCAAATGCAACTTTGATTATGTTTAGGCTAACTTTAAGTATTTAATGTGTGAAATTTAATTAGCTTTAGGGTAACTTTGATCAGATATAGGGTAACTTTGGCTAGTTTTACGACTATTTTATATATTTTATGGGTACATTGATTAAATATAGGGAACTGTGATTATTGTTAGGGTAACATTAACCAACTTAAGAGTAAGTGAGTAACTTTAAATATTTTTAGGTAACTTAATTCATTTTAGTGAGTGTCTTACTATAAAAGGTTCACTTTGGTTAATTTGAGGGTAACTTTGATCAACCCACTGGTAACTTTCATTGACTTAGGATAATTATAGTTCACTAGGGTCACTTTAATTGTTACAAGGGTAACTTTGATATCATGGGAATGAATTTTGTTCAATAGGGTTTTAACTTGGTTAATATAAGGGTAACTTTGATTAGTTTGAAGATAACTTGTATTTAATAAAGTTAAGGGTAAGTTTGATTATAGTAAGAATACATTTTGTTTACTAGGGTCGCTTATCACTTTAATTATGTTAAGGATAAGTGTTCTAAGTAAAGGGTAATTTCTATAAATTTAGGGTAACTATAAATAATTTGAGGGTGTTTTTGACTAATGGTAACATTGATTAACGGTAAGGTGATTTTGACTTTGTTAAGGGTAATTTTTCGATAGTTGTAGGGTAAATCTTAATTAATTTTAGGGCCACTTTGGGTAATTTACAGTGACTTTGACAATTTATGGGTAACTACATCATATGATGAGTTCTGACCTACTTTGCACAATTTTTTTAGGTTTAGTTTGTTTGGAAATGTTTGTGTTACTTAAATTTGATTTGTTCAAGTGTATAAGGATCACTTCGATTAAGTTAAGGGTAATTTAATTAAGCTAAGGGTAAATCTGGGTAATTTGAGGGTATTTTTGATTAATTATGACATTGATTATCTTTAAGGTAACTTTGATTATTTTTAGGGTAACTTTAGATAGTCGTAAGTTAACTTTAGTTAATTTTAGGGAGATTTTGGCCAATTTTACAGTAGCATTATTAATTTTAATGGAAACTTTTGTTAGCTCCTGTGTAACTTTGACTAATTTTAAAAGTTTGGTTAAAAGTAGGGTAACTATAAGGTCTACAACTAATTCTAGAGTAACATTGACTAAAGGTGTTACAAAGCTAGTCATATAAGCCAACATTCTAGAAGAAAATCGACTTATGTTAGTAGATTGAACTGATAACATATCAAACCCATGGTCACCGCATATCCATAAGGTAGTACGACATTACCGGCCACTAAGCCGTTATGGGTGTAATAAGAAACTTTGGAGAAAGCGCTTATCTCTATTGTATAAGGGAAGGGGGGGAGCAATGGTACCCCTCTTTTGAAATGCCTATTTTGCCCCCCTTCCCATTCTAAATTACAAATTCGCTTACAAATCAAAGGGGGCTTCAAACAAAAATACCAAAAATATAATTATAACAATGACTCTCAAGTCACAAGTTAACTAAATAAATAAAATTGCATAATTTATGTTATGCAAATCACTAAAATGAGGAAACTTTATAAAAACTTAAAAATTCACATACAAACTACAACCTATGAAAAAATTGACTTGAAATAAAAGTGTCCACTTTCTTTACAATTTATGAAGTATTGTACTTAATTCAAAAATCAACTAAAAAGTTATAATATTAGAAATCACAAATAAATTCAATAAAATTTCTATTTTGTTCATAGAATTTAACTTTGAAAAGTAAAAAAAAAAAACAAAAAGAATGGTGAGAGACTTAAGTGACAGAAACTAAGCCAATCAAAATTTGCAACTAAAAACAATTATACTTTGTATGTCTAATGTTCAAATTTTGATTCTTATGCCGAAGAAAATTGAGTTTCTGTTTCGAAAAAAATTCAAGCTTGCATCGCGTGCAAAAAATTCTAGTAATCACTTAAACAAAGCGAGGTAGCCCATTCACTTGCCGCGCATTAGCACTAATGTGCACCTTGTGCACGCAATTTTGACTGTTGTGTAATTGGCTGAAAATAAGTTTGTGGAAGTGGTGCTACTCATGCTTCAATATATCCGGTCTTTTAGATTTGCACCGTTGGGACTTGTACGTTATTCAATAACTAACTTTTCCATATCTATTGCTCATATTTATAAATAAAAGGTTATGATGTAATATGTTGTTGGGATAGTTTCAATGTATATTCTCATAATATCAACTTTTTTTTCTTTTTACTAATTGAATATTAAAGATATTAATGGTCAAAGTAATGTATTAGACAATGTAAAAGTTAATATGTTCCAATTATAAAAGAACGGAGGAAATATGTTTTTTGTTTTTGCATCAATGGAAAAGTGTGAAGTACTTCACAAAAAATGGAGGTTTGCTTTCCTAGTTTTGCTTTGCATGATCAGCCGACAACCAAACATGTCGCACTTCATAGGAAATGAAACTACATGCAAAAAACACTATCCTAAGAATTATCTATGACTTCATTGTTTTGTCTTCTCAATAAGTGATCAATATTATGTAATTGCTTAATTGAGATGTATTTGATGTGCTGACATGAGATTTCATCTGTGTATATTGTTCTGCCAATGGGACAGGGATTCAAAATTGAGTATGCTTAGACCATATGCAGAGGAACTTAGTGTACTAGAAGAGGAACGCAAGCAGCAGGAGGCTAAAAATCTACAGGTAACTTGCTTAATATCCAAGGAAAGGTTGAAACATGTTAGTGAGATGATGGCTTTGACTGCTAGCAATACCTAATGCAGTTCAAAGAAGAAATTGCAGCCCTCAATGAAGCAAGAGAAAGGGAGAAGCCTCTGGTACTAGAAGCTGAAGCTAAGGTAAAGGAGAAGCAGCAAACACTTGATGACCTTAACAGCTTTCAGTTGAACTTGAGGAAGGAGCGTCAAGTGATGAAGGAGAAGGCCCAAGAGATGCAAAGCAATGTAAGAACTTTACCTTGTTAGTTTCCTTCTTATTTTAACTTCCATGTCATACAGTGTTTTTTTAACTTTTCGATTGAGGCATCTTAATTTTTTTCTTTCTACTTTATTCATTCTTTTTGGTGTAATGGTGCACCCGTATCTGAAATATCTTTGGTATTATTATTAGTTCAAGCTATTGGTTTTCCTTTCACGCAAGTATGCTTTCCTTTATTGTGCCCCCCTTTTGCCGTTTCTACGTGAGGGAAGCCTACTATAGCTCTATTGCAATTCTATCATCATGGGTTCTCAATTCTCATTGAACATCGCATTCAGACACATAAAACTGGCAAAATGAGAGCAGGCTTTTATTTATAAATTTGCACCAGCATATGGTCTGGACTGTCAGATATTAGGAACATTTGGCGAGCAATGAGCAACTATGATTTCTAATATAACATGCGCAGTCAGCAGTGCATCATCTAGTGCTGGAGTTATGGACATTAAATAAAATTATCAGTAAGGGAAGCGCTTTCTTATTTGAAATTTACAGCATCGAGTGCTTTAGTGTTACAATACTTATCATACTCTCGACACATGATCAAAAGTAGTTTCATAGATTCGTAATCTAGAAACAATATGTTCTTGGTATAACTGACTTCTTTTATTTTTATTTTTCTGAGGTTCTTTGACTCACTGCTTATAGATTTATCTTCATCCTCAAGGTTTCCAGATCAGAGTTGGAACTCATTCAAGCTACACAAGAAAATGCTTATTTGCGTTCCAAAATTGTGCAATCACCAGACAAGCTCCAGGTATAACATTCAGCTATAAAGCTGCGCATGGTTTGATTATTTAAGTGTATTGTTGCTACTTTAGGCACAGTTGGTTGTTTAACTCATACATACTGTTATTTTGGACTAAGGAAGAATCTCTATATGTTACGGCTAAACATATAGTTAGGTGCTCTGCGTGGCTTTCAAAAATGATCTTTGTGAGTAGTACTCCGGCAAAACTTTGTGAAAATTCACTTTTCTTGAAATTAAGATCCGATCTTGAAGAGCTATTAAGGTTTTACTTAGTTAAGAAGCTAGGTAAGAAAGATTGAGAGAACTATTTTGGACAAATTACCTTTGCTACCCTTCACCAACCCACCATATTGAGGGCAAAACGGTCATTTTCTATCTCAGGACTCCATCACCTTTAGTTGAAATAATCAAACACATTAAGTGTAGTTAGGAACACTTTATAGATCATGAGAATAGTTCTTAAACCGTCAATTATAATTTCACATGAGCCCCCTCAAACATTCCATGAATTAAATACTTTTTAAACCTTGACAGCTTGGGCTTCTCGCATACCAATATACCACTCTCCCAAACCTTAAAAGTCCTCACTAAATTTAATCACACGATCTTCTATATCTACTATCATGTAATTGAGTCCTTAAGTTCTATTCCCAAGCAACTCAAATTCGAGGGCTATTACATAGTTTGTTAAGATTACGTTGAAGAGGAAAATAGTTGGTTTGTTAAAGGAGAGCAGGGAAAAAGAGATTGATAAATGCTTTAAAAGAGAGAAGAGGGCCCAGAATTTAATTATTATTGTAGTTTCTTTAGCTCCTGGGAGTGAATTAAGCCACTTGAAACTTCAAATTCTTGATAAACCTATCGTTTGTTCTTAGTAAATCTAAATAAATATCAAAAATCTCTTTCTACTTCCATCACTTCTTGCTTTAAATATGCTAGTTCATAAGAGCCACTTGGAAGTATTTGTATATCTCTTTTATCCTCTCTTGTGCCTTTACCTTCTATTAGGTTTCAAGGCAAAGTGGTGCGGGGAAGATGTCCAGGGGTGTTTTATCTTAGTAGCATCTGTCTTCTCTATTGTTCGCGAACTTAATCATGTTCTATATTTCTGAAACTCATAGATCTAATACTTGTCTGTTCGTTACAATATTAGAGGGCCTTAGAAGAGAAGAAAGTAGTTCAAATAGAGGCAAAGGATTCCGAAAGGCTGGCATTCAGATGTTTTCAAGAAAAGACTACAGTTATGGAGGTTTATACAAAGGTATGACTCAGGCCTAATTTTATTTGTGGTACTTGATTGTTCATCATGCATTGGGCAGCAAACCATATTTGTACATGCATCTTTGCTTGGATATACTCAATTTTTACATGTATCTAATGATTTTATCGAGTAATAAATGTTATCCTTACATGTTATGTCAAGCTTTTGGTTATTGTCATCTGCTGGTCTAGGTGGCTTTGTATTTTGTATCTGGATGCACTACAATGTGCCTGTTTGTTGGTTATATGTATTGTCAAGCTATAAGTAAATTGTATCGCATACAGAAAATTATAGAAGGTTATGAGGAATGGCAGTGACTACACTTATTTATATATCCAGTGACTACACTTATTTTATATATCCAGTGACTTGTTGGTCTATTAGGCAAGGTTTTCCTTTCCGGGGATGCATTTGTCAGTGCTCGAAAAGGCTATTTTAAGTTGTATACAACTCTTCTATCATCATCATATCAACACCTCTTCATTCTCTATCTAATCCTCAATACTTTAGGTTTTGTGTTGCCCCCCTCTGTATACGGCTACTAAATGTTTTGTTATTTCTACTTCTATCACCATTCTTAATATGTATGCCAAACCCAAAGGTGAAAAACAGTAGCAGGTAATAAAATTGTTCAAATAGAACTATTGTTTAGTAGTTTGTATTTTAAATAAAAAAATTATACATAAGGACCTAAATATATTTTGTCTTATGTAGTATTGAAGGTCACTAGTTACAATTCTAAGGCGTGATAGGGTAATTTTCATTTGACAAGCAAATTCACTTAGTAAGAGGCTCCTCTAAATAGCATTTTGGTAAGAATAGTTTACTAATCTGCTATTAATCAAACACCACTAGTTGTAGCCAACTTATACTATAATATGGAATTTTCACCAAATATCCATGAGTTTTCAATTTATTGACCATATACTCTTCAGGTTTCTCACATTCACCGTATACCCCTCTTTTCACAAATATATTAGATTCCCTAAATGACTAACAAAGTTAACGTTCTTTAGCCTATTAACTCTAAATTGTCTTTTTCCATGGCTTTCTCCCTCCTCTCTTTCCTCATCCTTAACTTTCTCCTCCCCCATCCTCACATTCTCTCCACTACCAAAAGTCACAGAAAAGTCGCTGGAGAACATTGGTGGTGTAAATGCCTAAATGGAGGTTGAAGATGACATTGGTCTGATGAAGATAAGTTAATTGGTCAACAACTTAATTAGGGTTAATGGAAGAGAGAAGGAAGATTTGGAGTTAATTAGTTACTAATGATCTGACGGAGCAAATGTCCATTTGACTATAAAGTATAAAGGCATATGGTACATTTGTGAAAGAGTTAGGGGTACATGGTCGATTCGGAAACCATTGAGGTTATGATGAATAAGTCGAAAACTCAGGGTTGTTTAGTGAAATAACCGATTATTCTAAGTTGAATCTATTTCATTGCTCGTAATATACACTTGACAGAACACCCCATATATTTTAACTTAGAGAGTTAGAAGTTGATTAGCGAACTAAGATGTGCAGAAAACAGTATGTTTCGGATATTAGCTATTTATTTTTTGTAAGTCCAATTTAGGGGTTTCGGAGTTTGATCATAATCATGGATTTTGTGCAAAGTTGGTCTCTTGAGTCCTGCTATTGAATGTAATTTTGATGTCTTTGTCAGTCCAATTTATATTTTCTGGAATTTCAATATTTGTTGTAATACATAGTATGTTAAAGGATTTTGTTTCTCTGAAAATAATCATCAAATTGAATCCTGATTGAATCTATAATGAAACTCCTGTAGGTTCCTATTGTAGTAGTGAATTAGTGATATTAAAGATGTAAGGTCGTGGGTTGTCTTTAGTGGTCAAATGCTCCAAGAATAAAGAAATTTCAATTCCAAAATATAACTAAAATTTGTTTCTCCATGCAATGATTATTATGAAGTTGGGCTGCTATAAATCATGGATGTTGAGATTCTTAATAAAAGCTATTTACATGCTTTTCCATGTACTGGTAATTTCAGGCTTCGCAGAAAATGACAAAGCAGTTGGCTCAGATGCATGCAATACAAGAACAGGTTACATTTCTTTTATCAATCTTGTATATCAATTTGTTTTAGAATCTAAAGAAGGAAAGAGGTGCTAGGGATCCTAGAGCCTAGGTATAAGCTGAGGGGGTGTTTAATTTAAGGGTATTAGGAAAGGGTAAGGAAATCAACTTACTCAATTTCCTTACTTGCTGTTTGTTTGATCAATTCAATGATTCCCTTTACCCTACCCTTACCCCAAACTTCTCTACATCCATTACCCACCCTACCCCAAGGTTTCACTTAACTTTTCCTTGAAACACTATTGACCACATCCTTGACCACTCCACCGCGCTTGACCCAACCACTAATACCAACCACTGTCAGCGCCGCCACCATAACCACCAGCACCGTCCCATGCCAACTCTCAACACCACCCCCACGTCAACCACCTGCCAGAGATCCCCCACCCCGAACACCCATCCCCACTCGAAAACCCACCATAACACCCGTAAATCCACCTCCGATATTCCACCCCCGAAAACCAGCCATTACTCACAAAAAGAACCAACCATGACCCATGAAAAAACAACCACCGGAGCAAGTAGATCTAAGAAATAGAGCGAAAATGTTCATCCACCGCCACCCAACCACCTATAAACACCACCACATCAGCAGCGAAGGAGATAAAAGGAGAGAGAGAGAGAGAAAACAAGTCTCGATGAGCAGCGAAAGAAGGGAAGGGGCCAGGGGCAGCAACGTTGAAAGAAGGAGAAGGGGGTGGGGGAAGCGCGCAGAAAGAAGGGGAAGGCGAGGGGGAGCCGGCGCCGAAAGAAGGGGAAGGTGGTGGGGTGGTAGCAAGGTGATTCAATTTGGTAGTAAAAGTGTGGTGGTGGTGGTGGAGAGCTGGTGATGTATTAAGGTTTCCCTTAGATATCTTGAAATAAACAACATAGTAAATCTAAGGGTTTGACTTTCCATTCTCCTTATTTCCCTTTCTTAATCCCTTTCCCTTTCCCCTTTGTGAACCAAATTCCCCAAGTGTTTAAGTTGCAAGTGCTGTGAAGTCAGACATGCTTATATCAAATAAATTCTACTTAAAATACAATAATAGTTTCAAGCATTAGTTTAAGTCCCTCCATTCCTAGTTATTTTTTGAATATTTGAAAACAAAGAGATAATTAATAATGTGTTTGGGATAATAATTTTGAATAAAATATCCATCTATAGTTGATTTCAATTATTGGATATGTGCTAGTGTATTGAAGTAATGTAAAGGGCATTATAAAAAATGGTAGACATATACAATAAGTATGGCTGTTTGATTCATTTCTCAGGAAAGGAATGGAACCAGAAAGGGATAGGGAATGAAAGTAACTTTCTGCAATGTATTTAGTTTAGCTTACGAAAGTCCCCAATTCCTCCACAACCCATCTAAGCCTCCAATTCTTTCATGACCCAGCATAAGCCCCCAATCATGGTAACCTATACCAGGTGTGGCACCAAGGATACTTTGGGAAGATCACTGTAATACTGTTTGAAGGAGAATTAAGTCCCATAATTTTTTTAGGATGAGAAAGTGACGTTGGAACAAGTTTAAGGAGTGTGCTTCCGAGATGGTGTCCCGGTTGATAGAAATTAGGTTATAAAAATTCTTTTTGCTTATATACTTTCTCACTTACGAAGTAGAGAAGGACATCCAGAGAATTGTATTTTATTTAATTTTTAAGGTTAGTTTTTGGCCTCTCAAATGCCTTGATTATCTGTTACAACCTTCCATTGAACTACAATCAAATTTGTCCCTTATTTTCTCTACAACTTCATATTATTTTCTTATTCAGCTTGCTTACTGTTTTTGCTGCATTTGCTAGTCCTATTCATGACACTCCATTTCCCCAAAATACTCAGTGGGTTATCCTCTCCGTTGCATCCACCTAAGGCTACCCCATCCCCTAGTTGCCATTTATCTGAGCTAGCCACAACTCCAGCCAAGTGTTGCCATCTACCACTACCATACAAGCTAGCCACCTGATCTTCCATCAGATGCACAACTCATAATCTATCACCACCTATCTCTATCTTTTCCAACCATCACTATCTCCACCAACTTTCAAGGACCACTGCTGCCTTCCATTTTTTACTTGTATGGATCTCGACTTTGATCTCTCGTTTAAGTGGTTGAATTGGGCCATTCAGGGCCAGTTACAATCTCACCTTCAGAACTGGTTGTTTAGACCATCTTTTTTGTCAGAGGAGTCCGTCAGCCTCTCCTCTTATCAAGGCAAGTCTTCTCGCTCTCCTTCTTCTCAAGGAGTATTCTTCGTCACCCTTTTTCCTTGGTGGTGTTCATTTTGAGCAATGGTAGGTTGAGGTAGTTTTGTTATTGAGCTGTGAATCTTTTTCTAATTTTTTATGGATGTCTCGTACGTCAAAAATTTGGTGCAAGCTCTAGTGTGGTGGTGGATGACCTGGTTGGAATAGGGGCATGCTGGTGGTTATGGTTCATGGATGACACAATTGAAGCAGGCATATGGCTGACTGAAGTTTCAGTTAGTAGTTATGGCTCATGGGTGGCGGTGTGACGGAGCATCATTGAGGTGAATGGTGCTGCATACCTAGGTGTGGGCATTTGGACTGCTGTGGGTTACATTGGTGGCTAAATTCGGTGGTGCTGCTGTAATTTAGGCGGTGAAGGGGTTGATCATGGTGGCTTTGGGTGTTGATGGGATACCAATGCTGGGAATAGGTGGTGGTGGTGCTGGAGTGTGGTCAATGAGGGTTGTAGAGGGGAATGAGGGAATTTAAGTCCTTAGGGAGTGGTGTGGAATCAAGATCGAGGTGTTAAGGGAAAACAAAAATGAAAAGGGAGGGAGATTGGCAAAAAAAAAGGAAAAAGAAAAAAACACTTTACTGAGCATCACTGGGGAAACAAGGGTATTCATTGCCTTTCCCTTTCTAGATTTTTATGTACTTACTTGGGAAAACTCCATAGGACGGAATATTATTATGGGGATGTAAGGAGTGGAGATTTATGTATTTTAGGAAAAATTGATTTTAATAATCCCTTTTGATCAGTTCGCTGAATTTAATCCCACCTTTTGATTATTTTAGAATAATCCCAAATTTGGGCGATACCTTCTCAAAATAATCCGAACTCTTATTTTTGTTGCATACAATAGACCCAAAACGGATTAGGGATGGCAAAAAAAAAAGAGTTCGGATTATTTTGAGAAGCTATCCTCCAAAGTTGGGATTACTCTATAATAATCAAAACATGGGATTAATTTTATCGAACCGTCCAAAGGTTGGATTATGAGAATAAACTTTTCCTATAAAGAGCCTTAAGTATTGCAAAAATTACATTTAGTAAATCATAATGACATGACATATAAAAAAAGACACTTTGGCTTCTTTATCTGCTTAAAAGTAGAAAGGATCATCTTGGGAATTGCAAGGAGTTAAGAGATTCCACATTATAAGAGCTATGAGAGTCACTAAAAGTTTTACATTTAGTGTATCACTGGCGTGTGTCTGAATTCGAGGGCTCATCATAATAGCATGCCATGTAAATATGGAACATAAGAAATTTAGATTTCATGATTTTTTTATATGCATATATATTAAAAGAGACATTATTCCAAATAGGTGTCCAAAGTGTATGGAAGTGCCCTGTATGAGGTAGACAACCTCTGAGCATTTCGACTCACACAAGTCTGCACAATATTTCAACTGTGATTACCCTTTATATTGTATATGTTTATTAGTGGTGGAGCAGTTACTGTTTGTTACCTTCATTTATCATTGACTATATAATATGTATATATAACATTGTAAGATAACAAACAGAAATATAACTGGGAAAAAAGATGGAGCCTTAGTGTTTCATGTATCACAACTTTGAATTGGCAACCTGGTGTTCATCTGTGCGCACTATGAACATCAATTTTAAAATACATCAGTGATGCAAGAGAAACATCTATGTAGTTCACAGATTAAATTTATTGTTTAACGAAAAGTTGGATATCTTGGCAGGTCAATTCTTCCAAATCTGTCGAAAAGGATGTTAAGCAACTGAAGGTTAAGTTGAGTGATGAAACAATGCTGGAGAAATCACTTGAAGTCAAAGTAGTAGAATGTCAGGCGAAAGGTAGCTCTCTTATGAGATTTTGAGCTTCTGACACTGCTTTAGCTGCGACTTATTCTGTGCTTATCACAGCTGAACAGTCGGATGAACAGAAAAAACTGTTGGAGAAGGAGGCAAAGCTGAGGCACGAGCAGGACACAAATGGTTTAGACAATGTTAAGTTGGAGGCAGAACTATGGAGACATGATCTGGAAACAAGGGGAAGGAAGGTTGAAGCCGTGGTAGCAGAGGTACTCTTGAATATTTATGTCTCGTGGGATCTACTATTGCTGTAATTGGCATTTACATATCCAGTTGCTTACTGTGTTAGTGTGTTTAACTTCTAGCTTGATGCTATAAATGCAAAGATCAAGTCAACGAAGGATGTTGCAGCTGCAACACAAGAAGAATTGCTGAAAAAAGCTGAAGAGATGATAAATGAGGTATATATTTAAGTGGGTCTGGTCTGTGTCCTTTTGCCTGGGTAACATATTATACTATTTAATATCTACATAATTTCGAAAATTATCTTTTCCTTCATTCAAGATTTTTTTATTGAAAATTGGAATTTCTTTCCTGTGAATCGGTTTTTCATGATACTTCATGTTGATGCTTTTGTTTTTATTGTTGTGACTTTTGTGTTTGAATTGCTTACTAGCCTCCTTGGAGTGAAGTGTGAAGATACTCTGTGATTTAGTATTGCATATTTTCAACTGATCTGGATAACGGCAGGATCTTTACAAGTCTATGTTTAAAAGATTGAAGCTATAAGAACAATGATTGGCTCTTAATATAAAAAACTGGTGTCCTGATAAGTTTAGGTGAAAAAGATTTGCTCGCAACTCCTAAAGCTAAGGGTGGTTCGAAGTAAAATAGATTAGTCAGTTTCTCATAATTAATACAAGTTTCTTGTAGTTTAATCTCCCAAAAAAGTCTTCCAAACAACACAATACATTAGCTTTTGTGCACCAACCTTTGCCCCCACCTTTCTTTTTTCCATATGTAATATAGAATTAGATTACAAAGACACCAAGGGGGTGACCCTATTTACAAAAGGAGTGCTAATGACAAAAAGCTCTACTCCTCATGCTATCATGTAGCATTTTATCTGCAAAATCTCAAGGAAAGTCAAGTGACGCTCAGTTGTCAATACTTAAAACATAAAACTTGAAAGCTTCACTTGAGGAAACTATCCGTTGGTTTCATTCCTTCCAAACGCACCACCAAAATGCCAACATAATCATCATCCATCATTTGTCCCTTGGCAAGCCACCTTTTCTCGTCCTCCTTTCCATTAACAAGAGCATCTTTCACAAAACAAGGGTGTCTAATATTTGATATCGTGAACTGAGTTCCAAACCAGATTAAAAATAACTATCTTTAAAAATGTTTGATTGAAAGTTGTAGATGTTCTGTACGCTTAGCCGATGTTGTTACTTTGACACTTCGACATGGGGTGAACACTTTGAAACTTCACTTTTGGCTAAATTCACAGAAATTTTTTCATGAAGTTGTTGAGTTGGACACTAGACCTATACTCATATCTAGAGGGATACTAAAGTCCCATTAACCTAGGTTGGCCACTGTTGGTTGTTCATGATCCAATGAGTACTTTCAACAAAATTGCCTCATCAACGAACTTTCATGGACGTGATTTTTATGTCTAGTATGCCTTTTAATTGTAGCTTCTTTCACAACTCAAGTTACGTCTAATGATTGCAATAAGCTAATTGGTTTGTTCTACTCTTTCTGTTCTTTTTGCATGTAGCTAAATCTGTATACAAGCTCTACCGCGCAATTGATGTCAAACATAGAGGTTCTGCAAACTACTGGGGCTGGGAATTGAGCTTGTCATTATCATCTATATGCTTTGTTAAGGTTGATTTATGTTCCCGTAAAAAAAAAAAAAAAAAGTTGATTGATGTTAGATAGGATGTGAGCAAAACATCAAGGGAAATACTTTTTATATAATTGTATCATAAATTGTTTTATGCATCGTGCTTATTTTAAATATTTACCCACCTCAACCTAATCAAAACTCTCTACTTGTGTCTTTTGAATAGCCTTTCTTTTGCTGTATATATTTTCTCCCCACTTCCTTACACCGAAACTCAAGCCGGCTACTGAAGTTTCGTAAGTTTAACCCTTCAACTTTCCTCAATAAACTCATTTAGATCAATTTCTTTTAATACTATACAATTGGTAGAGTAGGAAGACATCAACAGATAGTCTTAGACTTCTTATGAAAACAACATAGCAATGAAAAGATTATGACTTCCATTACTAATGACGCTCAAACAATCAAGCTAAAACACAAACTTCCGAATCAATTGTAGGACATTATCACACTTTTGTTGGCGTAATCTGCTAGTTTTGCTGATACAACTAATTTCCGTAACTACGCAAATGAGATAAATATCATTACAAAAAAGCACTACTATAAGGTTGCAAGTAACAATGTGAAATTAGTCAAATTAAAGCCTTTGTCCTCTATCCAGAACTATTTATCCTTTCCACGTCTTTGGTAGTAAGTGTTCAACTTAGCTAAAACCTCAATCACCATTAGCTACTCCAGGCTGATATTCAGTTAAAAATCATCCGTACAATTCGGATATAATACTTAGATTATTATCTAAAAGACTGCAACAACTTTTAAGAGTCAAAAATCATGTCCTAAAAAAAACAGGACAGGGTATCCCTTGCCGATGGGCCACCCATCTTCTCCTCCTTGATAGGCTAAGATCAGCGTCCGTTTTGCGTGGGTTCGGCCTCCTTCATGTTGTCCGCAGATCGATCCTTCACCACAGATCGATCTCATGGTGCAGGTTTTTTACGTTTGGGTATTTTGGCTGCTAAACCTTGGTTGGATTCTATCAATTTTTGGGCTTAAGGGTTAGGTTCCGGTGCCGCTATCCATGTACGATCAGGGAAGGATTTGATCTTACGTTAGGCGAGGTGTATGGCTGTGTAGTCTATTCTAAGATGGAGGATTTAATTGCTTTGGGTGTGTTCCTTTATTTTTGTGTATTTGTGTGTGATTTCAATACCCATGTGCATAAATGAATCTCTTGTTTCTATGGGTATTAATTGGTGATTTGAAGATCCAGGGTTTCATGATTTTTGCCAGAGTTGCAAAGACGGCAGATGTATGTTCACCAGATTAGTTATGCATCAACAGATAGAATGCCGAAACAGAGCCAACTCACAGAATCGTATTGCTTCAGATGAAGGGAAATTTTTTAAGGCTAATTTTTATCAAATATGTGATGTAGTCAATTATGAATGTTCATGTATGTCTGTAAGTTTTCTAAATTTGTCAGAAATTTTTATAAATGTCGTTTGGCCTTATGATTAATGAAATTCTTTTTCGAGAATATTTATAGTACACCTGGGTGTACCATGCTCATGGTACACCCAAGACTATTTTCTCAAAATGAGCAAAATAAGCGAATGAGCAAATGAGCAAAATGAACAAATGAGCAAATGAGCAAACATTTCTACTCATTTAAGAAAATGAGCAAACACTATATTACAAAATGAACAAAATAAGCAAATGAGTAAATGAGCAAAATGCCCATATGAGCAAATTTGGTGTCAAATGAGCACTTGAAGTTCTAATTTATTACAAAAATACCCCTGGGTGTACCATGCTCATGGTACACCCGGGTGTACCATGAGTGAACTCTTCTTTTTCTTTCTGTAAAAAAAAAAACATCTTATCCATTTCATACTTAAACAAGTTAACAACGAAATCTTTTTAATTGACTTAACTACTCTATAGAAATTGTTGACAAACAAGGTCACAAATTCATATTGTCGAATGATTTTCATCAAGAAGCTACCAATTCTTTGAGGTAGATGTATCATTACATAGAACCCCACTCGAGGTAACCTTAATATTCTTGAGAGCTCTGGACATCCTTGCAAGACAAACAAAACTATCAACAAAAGGAACCCATGGTCTTTATTGTAGGTATCCCAAAGTAGCTTTGTTAAAGCTAGTTTTATTCCAATTTTTTATATTAAGTTCCACCCACTAGCTACTCTAGTAAGAAAGCGAGAATTCTTATCAGGTACCATGCTCCAGGTACACCTAAAAATATTTTTTTGCTTATTGCTCCTTCATAACCTCCAAATAAGCATAATCACATAATAAGTAAGTTTTAAATGAACAAATGAGAAAAAAAAAACTTTTGAATGCATCACAATACACCCAAGTGTATGATAAATGTACCCATTTCTCTTGGAACATTTTCAAGCAAGATGAAAATATGACATTTTTTCAAGCAAGATGAAAATATGACATTTTTTCGTCATTAGGCTTTTTATAAACAGTTTACAGATTTCAAATTATATTTTAGATATCTAATATAAAATGCTGATTTTTTTTTTTTTTTTTTGAGATTCTTCCCGAGCTTCTCGAGATTAGTGTCTGGTAATTAAAGTCGGTTGACAACTAGTGAAAAACTATAAGATGTTTAGTGTCTTTTGTTAATGATAAACAATTAACTTCAGGTATTTACTTCAACAAGATGAAACTAAATATCAAAAAAACAAGATGAAACTTGCAATAAGAAGTTTTCCATTCCGATCCCAACCACAATTCTGTAATTTAAGGTCAGCGCATATAGATTAGATGAACACTTAAATATATTAGATATGGAAAAATTAAATACTTCCTCCGTTTCAAATAGATACAACTCTTTCTAAAACACAGACTTTTAGGCAATTTTCGGAGAGAAGAGAGATAGAGAGAAAGAAAAATAAGGACCAATGTAATAGAAGAGAGATAGAGAGGATTTATTTCCCAAAAAGAAAGTGATGCATCTAATATGAAACACCTATTTTTCGAAAGTGTAGCTATCTATTTTGAAATGGAGAAAGTAACAAGTTAACAACTATATTCTTCCACTCTGTTTTCTGTTACAGTGAAGTAGTGAACTGAAGTGTGACAAAAAAAGACCACGGGGAGCTCAGTAGTACAAAGAGGGTGTAATGAAATGTCAGATTCCTTCACTGTTAATCCTCGTACTCTGTCTCCTCGTCGTCATCATCGTTATTTTCCCGGTACCTCCATCCATCTTCACCATTGTCACAGTCTTCTTCTGTTTCTTCACTATCTTCTTCCTCATATACCTCCTCTTTGATTGGCCATGGTTTTTTAACCACATTTAATTGAGCTGGAGAGACACCAGAGCCTTTACGTTGTGACATCTTTGACGGAGGTAATTTTATATTTGGCTTAGGCTTACTGTGTTTTAAGTTCTTTGCAATTGAGCGTTTAGAGACATACGCATCTTGGTCACTAGCTTCATCCATCTCATTGTCGACATTGCTAGGTTGTGCAGTCTTGGGAGCTTCTTCTGCATAATGACCAGGATGTTCTCTCCTCAGATGGAGGTTCAACTTATACTCGTGGATGTAAGCCTTGTCACATCCTTCATAAGGGCAAGTATAAGGCCTGTCAGAGGATGCCGAATACGCTCCAGCAGCAGCAGGCTTGGGGGTTTTTACAGGCTTCTCCACAGGAGGAGTGTATTTTGTCACTTCAGCTGAATTCTGAAACTAGCAAAATGAGAAATGTAACCGACACGAAAGCATGATATATTCATATCTCCTTCACTAAAGACAAACTAAAAAATATAAGTACCCATTTATCTAGAACCAGAGGGGCAAACTAAAATTTGGGTCCAGACAGACATAGAAGCTGCATTAGCAACCTAAACAGGCACAACTATATTCTCCTAAAAGTCCAGGAACACTTGAAAGGTTTGCATAAAAAGAATTCACAATGCCGTGGCATAATGTCAAGTGACATGTTCAATTCAATAGCACGATATAGGCACCTCAGATGCTTTGGACTACAACAAACTAATCAAAAGTTGTTTAAAAACACCACCTTCATAATTCGGAAAGTTTACTATCTATACATACATAATAAAAGGTGTTGTGATGCCAGGACATCCATCACATGGCACCTCCGTCATGCTATGAAAATCTTCCATGTCATTCTCAACATCAGCCATTTACCAAAATTAAACTAATGTAAAAAAGCTAACGACAAAGCTCGATCTTGAGACCACATTGACTAATTAAGACGACTTATCCACTAAGCTAATTAATTTTAAGTGATTATTTTTCTTGACTATAAATGTTTCTCCATTCCTTTTAACATTTCATTTTATCAATGAGCTGTCTCAATAATACTCCCTCTATTCCATATCTACCGCGACACTTTTATTTAGCATGGACCCACTATATTTTATTATCAGTCACTCTATCGCAACACTTTTATTTTAGCATGGTGCCACATCCGTCACATGAGATTCTATTAAAAAAATTGTGTTGCAAAAGACAAATAGAAAACTTTGTAGGAGTCCTCGAACCCATGACCATTTACTCTTCATGTCATTAACCAGCTACCAAGCTACAATTTTTGTTGTAACATATCTACTCCCTCTGTTCCATATCTACCGCGACACTTTTATTTCAGCATGGACCCACAATATTTTATTATCAGTCACTCTATCGCAACACTTTTATTTTAGCATGGACCCACTCGCTAGCATGGTGCCACATCCGTCACATGAGATTCTATTAAAAAAAAATGTGTTGCAAAAGACAAATAGAAAACTTTGTAGGAGCCCTCGAACCCATGACCATTTACTCTTCATGTCATTAACCAGCTACCAAGCTACAATTTTTGTTTGTAACAAGTCATCAAATTCAATTCACCAAAATGGTGAATAGCCCCCATTAAGGCATTAACTATGCTTGTTCCTAAAATTAACCCCAATACATCTCATTCTAGCAATTAATTCCCATTACCCACATCGATTGTGAAATCACACTGCAATTACATTATTAGGTGAAAATAACAACTAAAAGATATAAGATATTTTGGTATGTTTCATACAGTGATGTACGCTTATATACATGTATTTTCTCTTGTATGTAAGGCCAACAGAACTATTGAAGATCAAGTAAGAAGCATGCAACATTCAACAGGCTTTTTCTTCTTCCCCCAAAGTCCTAACCTTAGCCTAGACATTAACTTTGCTTTAACCTTTATTAGACAATCATGAACCAACATCCTGATGCAATTCATAAACCCCACTCACTCAACTATTAGTCGCTCTCATCATACCATCACCTGATTCTTCCCGGATCCAGTTCTTTTTTAGAGTTCCAAATATAGAAGTCATTAGATCAAAGGCTACGATGCTTGGACACGGGTACGTGTGTCCGGCACAGATACATACCCGAGTATAGAAGAAGACATTGTATTGGCCAGCAAAGAAGGTTCCTTGAACACCTAGACCTACCAGAAACTGCTGCATCCGTTTTCGGATCAGACCCATATTCGGTGTCAGGTCGTGCTCGACATATTCCAAGCATCACATATAAGGGTTATAGGATTCCAAATCTTGGCCTTTTGACTTGGGGAAAAATTATGAGTGAGATTCTACTTCAAAATTTTTGTGGAGAGCTCTCATGATTTGGCCTGGCTTTTAGATAGTCTCCATTAATTATCTGCAATAAAACTGAATCTTAGAAACTGAATTCATAAACTTTGGCAAGATTTCCTTAGGTCCCTCTTGGATTGGAATAAAGAAATATTTAAAGTAAAATTTATCCAAGTGTTCATATTTCCAATGAACACTGGTGCATAATACAGTATAAAATTTTCACCAAAATATGTAAGTGAGGTTTGATTTCACTATTGTATAGGTAACTGGCCTAATTGCTATACTGGGAGGTCAAGGGGGTTAATTTTACAAGCAAGTAGAGGGTAATTCGCATATTTTGCACTTATAAGTGAGTCTCTCTAATACAGGAATTGAGGACGATGATTTACTAACTTTAATCCATAAAAACATTCTCCTAGATGTTGGTTCAGCGAGGCTTTGCATGGCAATTAGTCTGGAAACACTACACTACAAAGGTGTATCTATGCTTAATTAGTAATAGCTTGGACGACAAGCAAGAGTACTGAAGCACCTATCTACACATACAAGTAACCTCTAATTAAGTCATTATAGGACTCCTGACATCCTACTTCATTTAAGATTTGGCTTACGATTCAAAATTCCACTTGTAATAGGTTTTTCTTGTTTAAGAACTCTCTTCACAATTCACATATAACTTTTCATAAAAATCACATTTGGTAATCAAACACGTACAGATTTATCACCTAAACTTATGTGTCAAAATTAGTGGGTAAACTATTATAGGAGGCCAGCAGAAGTGAGTATTTACAACAAATGTTGATAAACTCCGACTTCGGAAAAGCAACTGTGTCTAAAACAATGTGGCAAGTATGGTGCATTCATCACTACATTCATATCGTCTCTCTTACCTTCCCCTTTGGTTCAAAACGCCATTGGAGTCAACATCATGGAATATTGAGGAAAGCCTTGATTTTGGAAGAATCCCTTTGGTTTATAACTTATCGCTGTTCCTATGAAATTAAGTTACCAAAAATTACGGTTTTATATATTTTGCCTATAGATAAATTAGTGTCACCTAATCAATGATGAAGTTCAATAAGGGACTAAAGGTTGATCTCAAGCCTAAGAGGATGCCTCTTGCTAGTTCATATTAAGGACAACTACTAGACATTGAGTATCCAATCCACACTATGCCTTCCATCTGGGTCTCAAAACTATTTGCAAAATGGACAAGGAGCATGATAAAGCACATAGTACAAGGAGGATGGTGAATGCATGAAAGAAATAATACAAGGATCTTAGTTTTAAAAGGCGCTAGGCACAACGAGGTGCAAGGCACAAGGTGAAGGCGCATGCATCTTGTTCGTGAGGCGCACATTTAATTATTATTACTTTGGTTTTTAATGCTTTTATATTTTTCTGTTTTTCTACTTTATTTTTATTTTTTATGGATATTATTTTTATTTAAAAGAAACTAAAACAGACATGGGATAAAATAGAGTAAACATATTACAAAAACTGCAGCCTCCAAAAAGAAAAAGGGAAATAGAAGAATTTGGCAGTTTTTATAAAAAAAAAAAATAGTGTTAAAAGAAAGAGGAAAATATTAGTGAGAAAGAATAAAGTATTAGAGAGAAAGAAATACATGAAGAAGATCGAAGAGAGAGAAAAGGAAAGAAGAGCAGATCCAAGAAGATCAAAGAAGCAAATCGAAGAGAGAGAACAACGAACGAAGAGAAGATCAAAGAGAGAGAGAAAGAAGAGCAGATCAAAGAGAGAGAAAACCAAACCTGAAAACCTCTGCCACCGGCCACCGTTCACACATAAAGTGCCGTCGGCCACCGGAGATGGCTCGCCGACAACTTCTGTCGAATCTACAACCACCAATTTGGGTACTGGTTCACAGTTCGCAAATTAGGGTTTTCACAATTAGGGATTTCAATTTGTGGGTTTAAATGAAGTAAATTCGTGTAATCAAATGAGGGCTTTTGCTCATTTTGTAGAATAAAGACTGTAATTTTGATTTTAAGAAATTTTGATTTTAAGAAATTTTGCTTTTTCAAAGGTTTTTAGGAGGATCTTCTTCCCTTCTCACGCATCTAGCCCGAAAGCGACTTAGGCGCGTGCCTTGCGCCTCTCAAAAAGCGGCCTAAGGAGCGCACCTAGCTACGCCCATCATAGATCACCTCGCCTAGGTCTTCCAAGGCGATTTTCCTTGCGCCTAAGGACGGCTAACTCCTGGGTCCACCTTGGGCGCGCTTTTTAAAACTAAGACGAGGAAGGTCATCACAAAATGGTAATTAGTCAAGTATATTCACAACGATGAAAAGGGTTCAACTGGAGAAAATGGGGTCCTACGTTCTTGTTTTGGGGAAAGCGAAGAGAGATTGCAATTAAAAAGCTTCTTAAGAATGGTAAGAGAGACTCGTTTATGCACATTGAAGCCTAAGGCTAGCCTCCATCAAAGGCACACCTATCTCGAGGAGTGTTACTAGCTTTGTTGCATCACACCCTCATGGAAAGTATGCAAGCAGGTGACTAAGGCAACCTCTATCAAAGCTCGAGGCGACCTCTACTAAAGCTCGAGGCAATAACTTAATCACTACATATAAGGGAGGCGCACATAATAAGGAATATGAGAGAGATAGAAATAGATAAAAAGCGGGATCCATATGATGAAGAGAGAGGTAGAGATACCATATTATAAAAAATGGATATGTAACAACTATCCATGTAAAAAAGTGAAAGTATCACCCTTCAAAATGACAAAGAACCACCATTTATAATCCAACAAAACTTCTATTAGTCTAATAGTAGGGCATAGTTTGTGTAAATCGTCAAAATTGTTTAGGGAAAGCCACGTTTATGGCTGAACTAGGGGTGTTGGCTTTATAATGTCACATAATCCCTTTATTCTTTTATTAATCACTACATATAGAGTTTCAAACCTCCGAACACACAACTTTGACCATCAATATCTTCAATTATCTATATTGAAAATTATAAAAAGTTCATATTTTGCAATTACATATAGAGATGAATGTCATGAATCTAACAAATCCCACATGACTATTTTTATTCTTACATATAA
Source organism: Beta vulgaris subsp. vulgaris (assembly GCF_026745355.1). Lineage (NCBI taxonomy): Eukaryota > Viridiplantae > Streptophyta > Magnoliopsida > Caryophyllales > Amaranthaceae > Beta > Beta vulgaris. The sequence goes on from NC_079203.1 coordinate 4,901,024, forward strand.
ATCAAGATAGATGGTCAAAGGTGAATGTGTACATAGTGTAAAAGTCCAAATGTAGTAATTATTAAAGAACGGAGAAAGTATATAGATTTCCATAGTAGCATATATTTTCGTTCTTATATTATTAAATAGAAAATTGTCGTTCAATATTGTATCAAGAGTATAGCCTTTGTATTATAGCCTAGGTATGTAGCATGCAGTAGAGCATATCGTCAGACAATTTTGGGCAATGTTGATGTCAATGTTGTTAAATAATGACCTTCAGACTCTCACTGATCATACTAGTCATTCAACTGAAAATTAAACTCCCAATTCAGTACATCTGTTACGACCTACAATACCAGATGCACAGTAAAAGAAAAAGAATAGAAGATCATATTCAGCTCTTAAAGGGAACAGAGAGGGACAGAAGTGTAATGCAGGGTGAAACCGAAGCATGATAACGAGAAGCTTGGGCATCTGTTGTTTTGTGATTAAAAATTTATAATGAACATAAAACAAAATGCATATATGGTAGAAGTCTGCCACAGGGCAGCAATAAAAATTATCAAGGATTCTGACCACAAACAATAGGAGTCGAGCTAGAATAGTCAACAAATGTACATTTAGATAAACCAATAATTAAATAATAGATACACAAAGCACTGACCTTTTCATGGTGAGATGCAATATGATTTTTAAGCTTATATTCATGTGCATATCTCTTGCCACAGTCAGGGTACGGACAGATGTGATAATTTTCTTGGGAATGTGTTTTCATGTGGGATCTCAAATTGAAATCCAGGGAGAATGCCTGCATATACATACCATAGATGAGTAAGAAAACTGAAAAAAAGGAAAGATTCAGGCAAATTAAAGCAAGAATATGAAGAAAAGCCGGTTACATGCTGAGATTCTAATAGCAGAGTAAATCATGTACAAATTACAATGCAGGAGCTGAATCAGGTCATGTTTATACATTTACACGCGAACTAAAGGGGGCAAGCTGTGGAAGATTTAACTACAACAAACTGCCATAATGGACCTGGCTTAATGAAGCTGCCACGATTGAAGCCAATCGTGCAGCACAAACTGCTGAGCTGCATGCTCACTTCATCTGGCTTTTAATTTTCAAATTACTCAGGGTTAAGAGCATAATACAACCGCACTTAGTGCTCCATGGTTGTAAGAGTGAGCCCATTGGATGATCTACAAACTAGATCATGAGGAGAGAGGGAGAAAAATATTATAAAGAATTAGGAAAAAGAAAAAAAGAGGAGAGAGAGAAGGATGATCAGATCATTACAATGATCTGATCATTGTTGGATCATAGTTAAAGCTCATGAAAGAGAATAATTGGTAGGCCCATATATGGTGAGTTGGCAACAATCTAATGGCATTAAAAAAACCAATCAAATGGTTAAAAAGCCCAAAATTGTAGATCATCCATTGTGGGTGAAAAAAGCATAAAAACTAATGATAGATCATAAGTGAGGTGGAAGAGAGAGGAAATATTAAAATAATTGATGATCCAAATTTTTGGATCAACCATTGTGTATACTCTAAGGTTCAGGATGGAGATATCCACTTATTTTTATATCGACCGGAATGATACGTCATTGTCAAATAACTGATGGTAGCAACTTTCTCTTACTAGGTCAAAGAAGCTTGATTAACGTAAAGGGAACCTTCTCATTTCCTGGCAACAGGAAGAGAAAGAGTACATATCAGCACAACGACAGCTTATATAGAGTAGCTTCAATCGTGGGTATTCTTCCACTGAGTAGGACTTAGCGATGATCCCAAATTTCAATCTTTCAAATACATTCTCGGGCAGAATTTTTAGGATACCCCATGGGTACTCAAGAAAGGGCAGTAATAAAATCTTAAAAGCTGAGCCTACATATGACTTCTACTTTATCTGTACCAATTGCTCAAGGGAAGGTATGAGAGAGCCACTCATTTTTCTTTATTTTTGACAGGTCGATTCCTGCGTGTCCTTGAGAAGAAAAGACCCTCAAATAGGTGCTTAACCAGTAGCTTGATTTGAAATTTTAATGCAAGGAACGTTGGTGCACGGGTGCATCCCATCAAAATAAAAAAAATTAAGAAGAAAACTGAAGTCGATGCTTTAGTATAGTCCTCGCTGTAAGGTTATATCCTCGTGGCCTGTCTTAAGTCTTAACACAAACAATGGAACAGAAAGACAAACAAAGAGGGAAAATAGAGTAATAAAGAGAACCATAATGAGAGAGAAAAAATATTCCCGAAAACAATTTTATTATCGTTAAGCAGAAAAAAAAATCTATTAAGTAGTTGATTACTGATATAGCTTAGCTAATTAAATGATAGATGAATCACCTTGCCACAGCCCTCGTGGGGACAAACAAAATCTCTCTCGCCAGTATGGATGAGAAAGTGCCTCTTCAACTTTGAACTGTCCAAAAATTTCTGCAGGAAAACAGAGTTAAATTGTCTAAGATACTATACACAGCCTAAAAGAAATTTTATATGAGATCCAACAGATGACAACAATATTAAGGCTATGTTCTGTTGGACTGAATTGAACTATATTTGTTTGAACTGAACTGAATTGAATGAAAACTATGAGAGGAAACTAACTGAACTGAATTGAATTGTCCTGGACTGAACTGAATTTGTCTGAACTGAAGTAAATTTTTATTAATTCGGTCCAAAAGAACAGAGCCTAAATAGCATAAGAACAGCAGTATTAAGGATGCATTAATATTTGCAGCAGTAACAGTCAGGATATAATTACCAAAAAAAAAAGGATATCAAGCTAGTCATAGAGGTTAAACCAAATAATGACAAGTCTAATTTAAGACATAGCTGACAATCATAAGCAAGTATTCTAATTCTCATAATCCACTTTAGACATTTACCCAATAAAATATCACAAGCATTTCATAAAGCCATATTTACTCAAGGGATATGACAAACTTGGTGTCATTGCTAAATATATCCAGTAACTTTGAGTGAAGAACAAGTAGGATAGTATCTCAGCTTCTATACATCATTATCACAAGCCAGGATAAAGGAGAAGGGTTGCGGTAGGTGACAAACCAGCACAAAATTTATTCACATCCATGAGCACGAGCCATTATCAACTGACCCAATTTTGATGGGATCAAGGCTCTGACATTGTTGTCGTTTTATATTATCTCAAGCAAAAATGAAACCTTCAATAAAGTGAAAGTATTATTGGTAAAAAGTTGGTACAAGAAAAATATCAAACAGATTTTTTATTTTTCAGAATTCTAATTCCCCAGATTGGTCACTCATATAGAAGTTACCGAATAATAAAATCACTTCACATGACCTGCATCATTGCTATACAAACTACATAATTTTCTTACCACGATAGTGTAGATAAGTGGAGACTCGGACATTGCAGTTTTAAACACCAATTTATATATTTTTGGTATAGAGAGGAGATCAGATTAAAATGATTTCATGTTACACAACACATTTTAGAACTTAATAGGAAATCTTAATGCTCAGGGTTCATTCAACACGCTATATGGGACTATTAGTGAAACAAAAGCTAAAACATGAGAATATAACCTTTCCACATCCCTCATAGTGACAAACATATTGCCTCTCTCCATGGATATGGGAATGTTTCCTCAAAGCCCCAGCATCAATAAAAGTCTTTCCGCAACCATCATAGCTGCAGAGGAAAAGAACCTCCGTTGTTGGTTCAGGTTCTGGCTCTGGTGCCTCCGGTTCTTTTGTCTTCTCTTTCAAAGCCTTCAACGCATCCTCTGCAAACAAAAGGGTATTTTAACTAATCCCGTTATGCACAATGAAATGATAGATCAGGTAAGTCTGGAAGACAAAAGGCACTAGTAATCAAGTGAAGCAAGTAACTGTGCAAAGTGAAACTGGTCAGGGCACAGATATCTAGCACATAACAACACGCAATTCCTTGAAAAGTGTAACGAATTGACTCCAAGAACAGAGAATCAGAACAATAAGTGCCAAGAATTAGTAGAGAATGGAGAAAAGAAAAGAACAGGAAAAAAATTACAGAAAAGATGGATGTAGTGGATTGATGGATAGATGGATATCTGAGAAGCTTAATTACAGAAAATTCTAGGCATTTGACTGGCCTAAAACTCTCCCTAGATAAAAATGCAACACCCCTTCTGAATGAGCATACTCTTCCTGCTCTTTCTTATCATACCAGTTTCCCCCTAATAAATTTCTTGAGCTGGCACTTCTTCTAAAAAAAGACTCAGAGCTCGTTATTTCAGGACTTATGCCAATAAGGTTGATCACCCACTACAAATTCTGCACCTCCTCAACCTGCTTTCATTTTCTGTTGTGCGGTGAGGTTCATCCTTATGTCATCAAGAAGAGTATCACGCTCTTGCAAGGGACAGTCCAAACTCTACATCAAAGTATGACCCTTGACAATTTTGGTGAGATGGGGTGGGTCACCCCATAGGAGCAACTCAGCAGTACCATCCAAATGAAACAACTCTCTCCAAAGACCATTCATGAAAACCGCGGTGACGAAACACCGACTTGGCAAATATAGCAGTGAACATCGTCAATGGATACTTAGAAGTTAGAACTTACTAAAGAAATGGGCAAATTTGTGAGACGATCCACGACAACCAGAATAGAATCTACCCCCTTGGAGATTGGCAGTGCTTCTATAAAGTTTATAACGATTTCTTCCTAAATTCTGCTCTGTAGTGGTATAATTTAAAGCAAATTTACCATATTCTAATTACAGTGCTTGTCTTGTTGACAAACCACACATTGAAAGACATGGATAATGACATCCTTGTGAAAAACCAACCAGAACCTGTTGACAGTCAGCATTCTATAGGCACCCTGAGTGTTCGCCCACCACCTAGTCATGATAATCTCTGAAGAGGATTGGCATAAACGCCGGAGTGTGACATACTGTCTTTTGTACAGAGATGGTCCATCTACCATGTTGAACCCCCATGTAAGGTGTACCCCATCTATATTTAACATGTCTATCTTAATATGTTCCATTGCTGGGCCTTGATCCACCTCCCGTCACAAATCTTTCTAGTCCACCCACTTGTAGATACAAGTGCATTCGTGTCCAAAATTCAATCTAACCCAGTGTTGTGTGTCACAGGGTAACTGCAACTTTGTTGGAGGCCCCAGGTTCATATACGATTTCAAAATTAAACCGAATACATTTGGCCATCCATTTTTACTAAGCTGCCAATTTCTCTTTGTTGCATAAAAAATTTAAGTGATTATCAATCAGTCTGGATGAGAAAATGACGCCCAAGATAATAGGGATTCTACTTTTGAATAGACTAACATATTACCATCAACTCTTTGAGTAGATCGGCCCGTGTCATATGCAAGGAGACGAAAAAAGAAAGAGAGAAAGCAAAAAATAGATACATTGGCAAAATAACAACCAGATGTTTCTGGGGGTCAAAAACAGGACAAGCTTGCCATAGTTTAGCACAATATATTTCAGGACTTTAAACCTGCCACGTGAATTCTTTCATAAAGTTCTGTATTATGTGACTAGCTTAGGACTTGTGGGCTGTATGCAAATATAGAGATCTGAAAAAATTCCAAGGAGGAATATAATAGAAGGAACAATCTACTGCTTGACAAGGAGAACCAACTAGAAAAAAGGTCAAACGAAGATACAGAACCATAGTTACCATACGCTCTCAACTTTATCAAAGCATATTCATAATATTTCACAGCGACCAACTAAAGAAAACAAGAGAAACAAAGAACTGCATATGCTTAAATTGTGGGAAGTGTGGACAAAATGAGTTATTCTAACCTGTAATCCATTTTTGAAGATAGCATTTCCCTCCGGTTGCCACAACGTCTTGGGGAACCCTACCACAAGACCATTAGCTAATCAGAAATTGTGACGGATGATAATACAAAAGTTGCAGAAAATGCAACACATCAGACAAGATGGGTAATGCATGCCAATTTCTCTCAAGATTTAAGTTGATTTTTCAGTTCATCCTAATTCAACTATTGCGAAATTATCTTTCATTGACTATGCTGATTCTTGCTTCGTTCTAGATTATAGAGGTTCTTGGATGTAAATTGCTTTATGCCATATTTATAATCAAGTTCACCCTTGACTTACCCTATTTATCTTTGCAAATAGAAGGATTAAATCATGATCCTCCCTTATTTGGACACAAGTTTCACACTATTCCATAAATAATGATCTTTGTGGTCAAGCAAAATTTCGAGCAAATCACATAAAATCCTTGCAGACCCACCTCAAACACTTTACACAAGTTGGTACAATATTGATGTGCAATTTGAAAGTTCTTAAATCAGATATTCCCGCCCCCTTCCAATGCACTTTCACATGCTTCTTTCAGGTTTTTCCCCTTTTTTGGGGTTATTTTAGAGAGGGAAGGTGGATAGAATCAAGGATTGGGTTTCCTACGAAAGATAGCATAAACTTTTGAAGCAAATCCACAATTGCAGAGATATAGATAGCATAGGAGAGCGTAAAAACGGGAAGAGGGAATACCAAACAAGGCAGGGAGAAATGAGAATGCTTGGAAATGCAAGCGCTAGTTAGCAAAAAGCACACACCAAGAAAAGGGAGATAGCATGAAGTAGGCTTCCAAGTTAGGTAATGTATATGAGTTCTGTCTATTTCATATGAATTATGGGGTGCAGGCTTCTAAGTAATCATTCATTCAACACATACTCTCTCTGGTTTTTATTAGCTACCCACTTTCCTTCTTAAGTCATCCTTTATTAGTTTATGCACTTTTTTTCTCAGTTTTTGAAACGTTCCACAGATTTTTAATTATTATCTTTGGACTAAAGTTTTTCTATTTGTCGTTCTATGAATCACTCACACTAACTTAATATAAATTAATATTTTTTCTTTCCTTCTATGTCCCACACACTATTTCTCCTAGAGCTTTGTGCACAAAAAAGTGGATAAAGTAATTAAAATTGGAAGGAGTATAACTCAATCATAAATGATAGTTTGGTCATATTATATTGCAAAAATAGTTCTTAAACTATAATATTGCAAATTTGAGGTCAAAAATCCATTTATGTGAACTTTTATGCCACGTTAGCCGCGATCCATTACATCATCAACTACAAGATGCTTCCACTACATTACGACACGACAGTTACCATAAATGCAACCGCATCTGTAATATTCTTCCTTGGGTGATATTGACTAAGTATTTAACATGAAATTTAGTTACTTAGCTTGACTTATGCTTAATTCAAAGTATAAGCCCCCTTAGACTTGTAGCTCATTAAAGCTAGAAGCTAAGAATTCTGTATACTGATATCGACCATATTGAACTCATGGCTCAAAATAGACTCTCACTGAAGTATAAGTCCCCATAATCACCAATAACTTTGTAAATAACAATAGGCACATAGATCCTATAATCACTAAAACAAAAACACATTTTTAATCTTGTCCACCTTGGAATCCCTCATTCCCTAACAAAAAATGGTTTTCAGAAATATACAATTGAAGTAATGTAGTCACTGTATACTGGTTTTCCCATTTGTCTGCAAAATCCAAATACCTTAAAACCAGTTACCCACATACATCCCTAAATTCCAAGTTTATGTACTTCTTTCCAAGTATACCAATGACAGCAGATGATTCCATTACACTAAAACACACTCTTCACTTTTTCAGTTGATGTTTCCAAGATTACCAAATTCAAACTAACCACTTCATTACACCAAAGTTTCTGTGATTAAAACACATGTAGTTTCCAATATATTGAGCAAATAGTGCATAGAATCCACCATGGGTTACATAACAAGGTACGAATCTCCTCCATACACAACACTATATTAACCCAATTGGCCAATTCATACATTCAATACCCTTCCAACCTCAAACATTGTCGATACGAGCAGGTAGCTAAACTACAATTACTCCATTAAATTTACGGCACCAAGCACTTGCTACTTCCGTTATCTACATACCAAATTCATCACTTCTCAAATATCACAATGAGTGGGTTTCAGAAAAAATATCACAGTGAGTGGGTTTCACTAAAAAAAACACAATGAGCATATAATGGTTTACCAAGCGTGATACGATCAGCATGCGGTAATTTACGCGGATTTCAGGATAGTCTTTCCCAAACCCCATATGGCTATTCTCCACAATGATCAAATACCCAGATTAGTTAAGTGAAAGGCCTAATTTCCACAAAAAACAAGACCAACTACACCAATATCAATTCCTAAGCACCCAATTAGTTACTTGCAGCACCAATCAAAATATTTCAAGGGCGATGATTGACAAAAATATGTTATGCCTAAAATTACATGTAAAAAAAAAAGTGAAAATAAAAGAGAAATACCATTCTTTCACCCATTTAGTAGCTGGAGTTTTGGATTTCATAATTGGGCGTCTGTCGAACAAATTCTGCGACATATGAATCTCCATGTCCTTTCTGTATTGCAAAATTGGCAATTACGAATTTACGATCAATGAATTTAGTGATGAGGATTTATTAGGGTTAGGGTTCGGTTCGCCCGAGTTGTGACGGATTTCAACTCTAGCGAACCGAACTTTACCGGTTCAGACAGCCACACGAACCGCGAACAGCGAGCCACGCACGACCTCCAGTAGAGAAAACTAACGCAGGAGGGAGAACAGAACTAACGCAGCCACGCA